>NC_046657.1:64918243-64939936 GCF_010883055.1 Belonocnema kinseyi
AATGAAAATGTTTGATTACCGCTCTGAACTCGTTCTTTTCCATTTTTCTTAACGAACAATTTTTTTTTTCAATTGGTTATAAAAACACGTAAACTCAGAAGACGTGGACTGTGACTGCACCCTATATCTAGTTGGGAGTGGTGCTGACTGAAAACAGATGATTTGGAGCGATTCGCGCGCCATCTGTTGGTCATTCTAAGGACTTATTGAACTACCCTCGTACCTAGCCCTCGTCATCAAAACCGTTTTAAAAGTTCGAAAGCCATCTTAAACAATGTAAACATGATTTAAAACTCCAAATTAATTACGTGAAATTTGAAAATCTCCCTCTTATTATAATTTCACTGAAAACCACCTTTTCACGTAAACTTATGCAGCAGAACATATATATCATATAGCATAGAAAATAATACAACTTAGAAAACACAGTTAATTGATACTTTTTTTCGCTCTTTTTTTGCTCTTCGACAACACATAACATGTTCTTTAAAACTTTTTAAACCTTTTTGGTCACGAGGGGTAGCTATGTATGAGTTAGGTGTAGTTTTTGGGGAACGTATGTTGTATAATAATCGGAGAGCAAAAAAAGAGAAGAAAAAAATCAACTTAGTGTTTTCTAATTTTGATTATTTTTAATTCTTTTTCATTCAAAGATAGGTTCTGCTGCATAATTTCACATGAAAGGATAGTTTTATAGGAAATTATAATGCGAGGGAAATTTTTAAGTGTCATTTAATTAATTTGAAGTTCCAAAACATTTTCACATTGTTCAGGGTGGTTTTCCAACTTCTCAAACGTTTCTGGTCACGAGCGGTTGTTATGTATGACTTAGGGGTAGTTTTTATGGAACGTATTGTATATAATCGAAGACCAGAAAAATATCAACTAACAGTGTTTTCTAAGTTTTGGTTATTTTTAATGCTTTTTTCATACACTTATATGTTCTGCTGCGTACTTTCACACGGCAGGGTAGTTTGAAGCGAAATTGTAATGAGAGCGAAGTTTTCAAGGGTCCTGTAATTAATTTTGGGTTCTAAACCATTTTAACATTGATCAAGAGAGTTTCCCAACTTTTAAAACGTTTTTGGTCACGAGGGCTAGGTATTTATGAATTAGGGGTAGTTTTTTGCGAAACCTAATATATGTGATCAGAAAGCAACAAAAAAATCAAAAAAATCTCCACTAATCGTTCATCTCATTATAATAATTTTGAGTGAGTTTTCGCAAGTGGCGGCGCTGAGTGGACGGACCTCAATTTGCAGTACGTCTGCAAGAAGATGATTTCTGTGAATAAACACAGAATTCATCCAAATGTATTAGACACAAATGTTCTAAGAAAGGAAAAAAAATAAATTTTTTGTTTCTGTTTGCAGAATGCAGTTCACATTCCGAAAAAAATCATCATAGAGGACATAATCCTGGCCTTTCTTCTTCTGCTGCTGCAGGTGTACCACATTCGCCGGACCGGAATTCTACAAAGGGGCCCCCATTACGTGCAAGATCCAGGTCTCCTGCTGGCAGACCTTCTTCTATTAAAGTACTTGGATATTCACTTAGAGAACTTGGATATATTCGGCTCATTCCCCGCACAAATCAGGCACTTCGCTTCGAATTTCGAACTTACATTTTAGCAGCTGGTATACCAATTAGTTGGAGAGAAGGGGAAAATAACTACAGTTCCCTTTCAGCACAAGAATATATTGTATTATCAACCTACAATGGCGATATTTTTGCAATATTAGCGTATAGCGGGGTCCTTCGCGGAATATATAGGACACAAAACACTTATCCAAGAGTGAAAATGAACATGATAAGCGGCGCAATTGAAAATATGACACCAGATGAAGTTAGGGATTGTCCAGTAGGCAGAAAACGCCCAATCTTCCCACAAACTTTTATTAAGGCTTTTGCAGATTACGATTCGCTGCAGTTCAAATGGAGTCAAAATGGCGAACGAAATCCTGCCTCTTCTTCTTTTGACAGACAACATTCAAGTGGCCGCTCTTCTACTCTTGTGGAGCCTCTTATTCGTGCGAGGTCCGAGTCTCCTCCTGGCAGACCTCCTTCTGATCAAGTACTTGGATATACATTGGAACAACTCGGATATGTTCGGCTTATTCCTCGCAAAAATAAAAACCAGCGGTTTGAATTTCGAAAATACGTTTTTCCTACTGAGAAACCAATTCGAATGCGAATAGATCATATGATCCATGTGTTAGGGCCAACTCGAGAATATATTGTATTATCAACATCTAATGGTGACGTGTTTGCAATATTGGATTATAGTGGAACTCTTCGTGGAATATATAGGGTAGGTAGAACTCATCCACGAATAAAAATTAATATGATAAGCGGTGCAATTGATGAATTGACTCCGGAAGAAATTAGGGATTGCCCAGTAGGCAAAAATCGACCAATGTTCCCAAATAGTTTTATTCAAACTCTTGAAAATTACGACTCACTACAGTCCGAACGGAATCTTCGTAGCGAGCGTAAACCTGGTTATTCTTCTCCTACCAGACGACATTCACTTGACCGGGCTTCTCCTCAGGAACCTCCTCTTGATGTCAGGTCCGAGACTCCTCCGGGCAGGCCTCCTTCTCATGAAGTACTTGGATATACACTTGCAGAACTTGGACATATTCGGCTTATTCCCCAGACAAATCCGCACCGACAATTTGAATTTCGAAGATACGTTTTTCCTGCTGGCATAGGAATTCAAGTATGTTTTGAATACGGTAAATATGTTTTTGTGCCAACCCGTCAACATATCGTTTTATCAACATCGAATGGTGACGTTTTTGCAATACTGGAATATACTGGGATTCTTCGTGGAATATATCTCGCAAATAGGAAACATTCGAGAATAAGAATAAACATGCTAAGTGGTGTAGTTGATAATATGACCACATTTGAAATGAAGGAATGTCATGTAGGCAAAACTTACGCAATCTTCCCACGTTGGTTTACTAAGGTTGTTTCAAATAAAGATTCTCTACAGTATGTGTATCGTTAATGCAATGGAAAAAGATGAATTGATACACCATAGTCTTTGTAAAGTGTTTTCGGATCAAAATTGGAATCAAAGATGATAATGCCAATGTCTTATGATTACCATGAAGTAGTTCCTTTCATCTTGGGCTTATCCTCATTGGTTCATTGAAGTTTTTTATGTCACTATATTCAACAACATTTTTAAAACACTCTATCGCCCACTTCGCTTACAGAATTCTAAGGATTTTTGCACTTGTAGCGCATATGTAATTTATAAGGATTTGAGTGCAATTCATTTGAATATAAATATTTTCTTCTTTTTCTATCAGTTGGTAAACAAATTTTCTATTTTTGTAAACTTTTGGATTAAATGTGCAGGGCTGTGTGAAAGCGAAGAATAATAGATAATTAATATCATTTTTCATGAAAAATTATTTTACCTATGAAGCAAAATTGTAATATTATTATTTATTACTAGCTTTCAAATTATCGGTTTTGACCTACGAGGTCGCATTTTTCAGTTGCTACTCAAATTTTTTAAAAATACTTCTCAATGCTTTTACGTAATTACAGCGTTAGTACAGAGGAATTGGTAATTGAAATTTTTCGAAATTGCAAGGTGTTTGCGCCTCGTTTAGCAGAGAACAAATCGAGTAAGCGTGATTGGTACTACACATCTTCCATTTGCTTTGATTAGTAAAAGGTCAACGCAGCCATCACCAAGCGCCATCTTTAGAAGTAAATAAACCAAACAGAAAAAATAATGATTCACCTGCAAGCACTCAGACTACAGATAATTCTCAATTAGGGTGTTCTTCAACTCCATGCGTGTCATAAGATTAAGTTTTTACAATTGGGAGTCAGTCAAGCAAAAGATTTGCTATTGTATCTGAAATTCTTTGAAAGCCTCCACTTAAACGAGAAAAACTCACCTTAGAGCGACTAAAGCACTCAGCTTTTCGAACAATAGGTAATATTCAGAAGAAGCTTATAAAATGTGTAGGAACTGAAGTTGATTTAAAACTAAAAAGTGAGAGTTTTCAAGAAATTAGAGAGAATAGTACAGATTTTAAGCAGATGTTAGAAAATATTTGCGATAAATTAAAATATGCGAAAAAATTCCGAGAAAAAATTGAGTTATTGTCATTTTTACCAAATCCTTGGAGCTTGGAAAAAATTAGGCAATATTTTGACTGCACTTGGTATACTTTTTGACAACTAAGAAAATTTAGGGAAGGAGGTATTTATTTATCACAAAAATCTTTTTTATTGTTGTGTATCGTCAGGGGATCCAGGCTCACATACAAGATGCGTATATGCTGATCAAGGGAATGTTAAGCTAAAACTATTTTCACTCAAAACAAACAAAACTTACAGAGATCTCATAACTGCCAGTGTGTGTGATATGGATGCAGAAGACTGCATTCTGCATAGATGTTCAAATTGTCCTGGTGCGGAAGGACTTCGTGAATATTTACAAAATGATATTCCAAATAATACTGAAGTTATTAAGTAAAAAATCTGGTCAACGAGAAGTAAGAAAGACAATAAGAAAAAATCAACTGCTATGGGATTGCGAAGTGTTTCTCAAAAAGTTAGTTTATTTAATTAAAAGCTGATAAATGATTTTTATGATCTGAGCTAACATAATTTCATATTAGAATTTCAAAAAAAGTATTTGGATAAATGTAAACAAGAATTGGCCGAAGATACTCGCATAATTTTAATGGATTTTTCCGAAAATTATTCATTTATTATACAGAATTCTGTACAAGCATGGTATTTTAATAATAATAATAATAATAATAATAATAATAATACTGAACATACTGTGCATCCGTTTGTTATGTACCAAGTTTTTAAAAAATTGATCAAGCTATCTTGTTTTGAACACAAATAATGGTTGAACGATTGAAATGATAAAACTGCATTCGTGAAAGACTTGATTTTGTACAAATATTGTTGTAAAAATTCTTAACTGATATTGTACGTATATAGTTTGCTTTTTTCGTTATTCTGTACATTTTTTATTAATTTATAGCCTTATTAGTATTAAAAAATAATTAAAATTAAATTTTTTGCGTATCAAGGATCAAATTAACTGTAAATATGTCAACAATCTTTTCAAATTTTTCCTAGAAACAATTTTGTCAACATCTACTTGCACAAGAAAGACTTCCGATTAGAAATATTGTTCCCCAATTTTTTCGCAACAAGCCACGGAAAAAGCTCGTGCGATGCAATAGGATCAGTTGTAAGAAGAGAAGTAACAAGGTCAGCAATAAGGAGGCCTCGTGATCAAAAATAACAAATGCTGAAGAAATGTACAAGGCTGCGAATGAAGAAATCAAGGGATTGTAGGTACTCGGGAGTTTCACCATTGTGTACCTAACGCTGATAATACTTTGTCATTCAAATTATTTTTAAAAGATAGAGTTTTAAAAAAATGCAGAATATTGGACTAACTAAAAAATATAAAAAAGTTTTCATATTTATGTGAAACAGTATTTTTCAATTATAAAAAATTGATAAGTGCTCCACCGGGCAATCCGAAAGCTTCCATGCTCTATTATCTTTTAGTGACTTTTTAGTTAGATTTTCTTTGAGTGATTTACTGATATAATTCGGATTGATTAACTCTTACGAGGGTGGTTCAAATATGATAGAGACAAACGCTGTAGGTGGTGCGCATGTATGTTTTGAGGTCGCGGCTTGAGTATGTGATAGCTGGGTCCCTTACGAACAGTGTGGCATAGTTTTCGTCTGGAGCACATGTTTCACGCGCGTGCTACGACCATAAGTGAACGTCAAGTGCCAACCGCCGTTGCGCAACGTATTGTCATTCGTTTTTTAGTGCGGGAAGGCGTTAAAAACACGGAAATTTTGCTACGTTTGCGAAATCAGTTCGGCAGTGAGTGCCTGAGTAGGGCTGCCATGTTTAAATGGGCCGAAGCATTCAAGTATGGCCGCGGAACGGTCGAGAATGAGCCGCATGATCGTCGACGGCGAACCAGCATGACACCAGACAACATTCGCCGCGTAGAACAAATGATTTTGGAGGACCGTAGGAAGAATGTTCGAGACATTTCGGCTGAACTCGGCTGCATACTACTCTAACCTTCTGAAAACACACGTGAAACACGATTATCACTCGAAACGGAGGAGCATTCCAGCACGAAGTAAGATTCTTCTTCAGGATAACGCGCTTCCTCATACCGCGCGTCTCACGATCAATACAATATCGGAATTGGGGTGGAAGGCACTGCAACACCCATCCCCCCCCTATAGTTCAGATTTATCACCCTGCGACTACCACATGTTTGGACCACTGAAAGAAGCCCTCGGAGGTCAAAGATTCAACACCGACGACGAGGTAGAGTAGTTCGTGCGCACATGGCTGTCCGAGTTACCCAAGGAATTCATAGATACCGGCATCAAAAGACTTCCTGAAAGCTGGGAAAAATGCGTAATTTTTAAGGGGAAATACCTAGAAAAAGGGTAAATTTTTTCGAAAGTAAATAAACGTTTCAGTGTATTTGTCTTGATCATATTTGATCTACCCTCGTAAATTAAGGGAAACAGTACACGGTTCGTAAATGTAGCTACATCTATTCTTTTTATTTTGATGAATTTTTTCAATCCAATACCTAGTCACTGCAAAGTCAACGTTTCTTTGGCTTATTAAAAAAATTAATAACATTATCTTATTTTAATATTAAATCAAATTCACAATAAAAATCTTTCGTATAAAGTGAATAAGATATTTTAGATTCATCAATGTAAACTCACTCGATTTTTAATGTCATAGCATCAAATTAGAGTAGTACAGAAAACAATAAATTTTATTGAATTAAATCATTTACTAATTTACTAATACACTCAATTGAAAAGAGCCGCACCAAAGTTAAAATTTTTATTCAACTCTTCTTTAGCGAGTGCAAATAGAGACGGAAAGGACCCCGCACTAAATGTATGGGAAAAGGGCTTTCGGTGGATTTAGCTGAAATTTTGTAATTTTTAAGGTTAAAAGTGCCGGATGAAATATCCGTAAAAAAAAATCAAAAAAATGGACAGTTTTAGCACTATGCTTTTCTAAGTGCTCAAGATCAGTGAATGAAACGACTTACAACAGATTTTGTTACAAAAGCGATGTCAACATAGAAATCACGGTTCAGATCGTGGTCTGTCATATTTTCGCCTACACCGTTGACTCATATAGCGCGCTTCTCAAAAAGATCAAACACTAAGCGCCCAAGATTTTAACTTGACTAATTAATCCCTTCTTTAAAAGCAGAAATGGTACCCAAAGTAACATTAGTAACTAGTACGCACATGCCGATAATAACATTCTACCATTCGCAAGAGGGTTGATCGCTAAGCGCAAAAGATCATCGAATAAAACCAATCCTAGTAACTTTAGCGACAAAAGCGATGTCGCTATAAGAATCACGCATCAGAAAGTAGTCAGTAATATGTTTAGCCAAACCAATGAGTTACATTGCGCGCTTCTCGAAACGATCAAACGCTAAGCGTTTTCTGGGGGAATGTGCTTGGCGCTACTCCGAATCGATTCTGGCGCACTGTGTGAAACACGAGTTTGGACAAATTTGTTCTTCATGAAAATGCAGCTTTTTGGTACAAAATTATTTTTCTTTCTTGCAGTATTCAAATATTTCGCTAGAAAGATTTTGTTAAATTACTTTGTTAAAAAATAATTTTTGTTGTTGAAGATTTATATTTTAATTGAAAATTCAATAACTTGAGTGAAAATTCAAAAAAGTTCATCGTTCAAAATATTTCTTTTTATTGCAGGCTTTTGTCTGCCGTTGTAAATTAACTGTTTCTTTTTAACCTTTTTTTTATTTTGAAATGAATCTTTTTACTGAAAATTTAACTTTTCCATTTTTAAAGATTGATCTTTTCTAGCTTAAAAAGTCTCCGTTTTTGGTAAAAAAAAAACATTATTTTCTTTATTCGAAATTTCATTTTTATCGGGTAAAAATGCATTGTTCCGTTTATAAAAGATTTTTCGTTAAAAGTATTTGAAGAGCATAATTCAGATGTTTGAATATTTATGATGAAGGAAATTTCAAAAAACTAGCAAGTAAAAATTGGAAAATTTTCAAAATTTAACTTCTCGGATACCATGTCTAATTTTAGTGGTAATAAGTAGTAAAATATTTCCGGAAACTGAAAATTACGTGCAGTAAGAGGGGAGGGGGGATAATTTTTTACGTTTTGTTAAAGGGGGTAGAAGAGTCCTAGAGAAGACCTCTAACCACGTCCCCGACTGAGCGAACGCGCTGTGTCGAGTCCCGTGTAGAAATCTAAACGTGGGCCTGGTAAGGCACTGACCAGTTTCCCCCAGTCTTGGCGTTACCCTGATCGTGTCAACTGGCAAGGGCCATACATGGCGTGTAACGCCTTTACAATTTTTTGCACTACTTAGGACAAACTTGTTAGGGCCTGTCCAGTTTTTCTGAGCTATGCCCAACTTTTGCAAATAATCATAATAATAAACAAAACAACGTAAACAATATTTAAGAATACTTAAAAAATAAAAGCACAAATTTTTCGTAAACCAATTTGCGTAATAAACTCTAAAATGTAACAATTCTTTATGTCTTTACGACATCGTAATGGAATTATGGAAATTTCCGCACTATAACTGAAAATGCAACAGTTTATTTTGTAAAGAATTCGCCTGTTAATAAATAAATATTAATATTATAAATATTAATTATTTTATATATATAAAAGGAACTTTATGCATAAAATTAATAATATTCATATTCAATAGCGCCTAATATAGGATATAATGAATTTGAAGATCATTTTCTGATTATTATGATAGAAACTCCTTATCTTTAAAAACATAATGATAAGTAATATGAACTACAATAATTAGATATAATTATTCCCATTATCAATTATAAATTATTAATTCTAATAATGATAATAATAATAATATAACGAATAAATATATATATATATAATGCACAGCCGTGCAAAAGTTTTAGGCAGCCTCTCTTTTTTATGACTGACGAAACTCCCTTGATTTTAATTATACCAGAGTTACAAAAATTTATCTTTAAGAGTTTGATTTTTGTCGAAATTCTGTATGAAATAAGCTGAGGGTGAAGTCCATTTGTCTAGTTTTCAAATATATATTGCATAAATAGTGTAAATTTGAATGTTGTCTTATAATTTTTCAATAACTTCCAAATTAGTCAACATTTGTCAATGTTCTTGGACTGATTTTGAAATTTTTTCACCGTATCACAACAGCTTATGAGTATGAATCATAAAAAAAGTGTTTTTGAATTGCAAGGCGTTGAAGTTGTAACAAAAAAGCTGGAAAAATTGCAATATTATTTTTAGTAAAAAATATTTTTGTAAAATATATGAAACATATATTCAACAAGTTTCGATGAGATTTCCGCCAATTTTTTAATTATTTAACTTTTATTTTGATTTTCCTACAGGTAAAATGTTTTCAAATTTTTCCAACTCTTCTATAGCGCCGATTTTGGGGCTTACGGTGGGTGGGAACTAACTCATTATAGCCCACTCCGCTTTTGTCTATTTACGCCTGAGTGCTCGTCTGACTTTCAACCGCAGATCCCGCGCACCCTGTGAAGCTCCTCTTACACCTACCTGAGGAGCGGCGTCAATTCTCGGAAGGGATAAAGAAGGGAGGGCTACTGAAGAGTTTTACTGCATATATGTCGTAGCCCACTAGCCGACCCAGTCGATTAGCCGACTAACTGGATAGTCGGTTAATTGACGCTGCATAGGCGACTGTATACCTAGGTATGTTAAGCTGGCACAACACTATCACCTGCACCTGCTGGTGTTCGTCTATTGAACGGATGAAGGCAAAAAACAAGCGGGCAGTCGGTTATCTGACTGGAGCGTTTCAGCCCAGTTGACGACTATGCATACTAGGGTGGTCCAAAAATGCATGGCAAAATTTGGTTGCATGCTATAGGGCAACGATCCCCCCAGTTTTACTCTACATCCGAAAAAAGAAAATCCCTTATTATTATGATTTTTTTTTATTTTTCGATTTTAACAGGTGCCGGTTTTGAGTTAAAGTTTCCCATGTAAAATGCATGGGGAAAGATCAGTTTTTCGAGTTTTTGGAATAATTCCTTAGGGTTTGAAAAAATGTAACGGGGAAGTATGGGGGCCTGTAGAGAATTATTTAACGAATCATGTCATCTATCAGACATATGGGTTTGACACCCCTAAGACACCCCTACGTTTACCTGAAAACTACCCTTAAAACAAAAAAATCTTCGTTCTTCATGAAATCGACCTTTTGAACAATGTATTCTCGTCTTCTTTGACTAATATTTCTTCAGTGGAATATTTATCAACATTGTTTAACTAACTTTATTTAAAAAGAAATTTTATTAATAAAAATTATTACTTAAATATAACTGATACTGATACTAGACCAATAGTGATAATTTGTAAGGAAAAAACGAATTTTCAAACAAAAATTTATTCAAACGAATTACATTTGCTTAAACAATTACAAATTAATAAACCAATGTTATTAAATATTCCATTAGACGAATAGTAACAATTTTAGGCAGAAACAATAGCATATGTTTTTGAATTAATTACTATATATGCATTTGACCGAGCGCGAAAGCACCCTTCGATGCTTCAAACCCAATATTTTATTGATAAAGAAGTATTTTTTTCTCAGTGTATAATATCTATAATATTTCCCCCTGGGAGTAATAAATTTACATTTAAATCAGATGAAATTAAATTATTAAATGTAAACATTCATATAATGAATTTTAAATTATCAAATATATTAAAAAGCCAGGGTCAAAACATAAACTAAAATCTGCCATAACCTATTCTAATTTTAGCATTTTTATTGCAAGTTACATATCGTTGAAATCGCAAAGAAACATTTTATGACAGACCACGGTCTGAACCGTGATTTCTATGTTGACATCGCTTTTGTAAAAAAATCTGTTGTAATTCGTATTATTCACTGATCTTGAGCGCTTAGCGCCGCAAAGCGCTAAAACTGTCCACTTTTTGGATTTTTTTACGGATATTTCATCTGGTACTTATAACCTCAAAAATTGCAAAGTTTCACCTAAATCCACCGAAAGCCATTTTCCCATACATTTAGTGCGGGGTCCTTTGAAGAAACTCTACTTAACTGTGGAGCAAACATAAGGAGTGTCGTTACATTGTTCTTCATCAAATCCCTTCAGAGTTTATATATATCCAGTTCATCCTATAATTTTATTTGAATTTTCAAGTAATTCTAAGATCTTCGAAATATCAGATATGTTGTAAAATAAATAGATTTTAAAGCTTTCCCAGTCAGCATTACTCCAGAATCACATAAAATATATTTTTTAGTTCCCATGTGATAATGGGTTATAGATCAATAATTTTCTTTAAATTCATAGTAATTTTCTAAGTTTTATTTAATTAACTTGGGTTGCTACTTAAAGAAAAATAATAACATCATCCTTCTGTTGGTGCTTCAAGAAATTTATCATTGAGTTTTTATTCATTAAACGGGCTGAGAAAGAATTTTCTTTCTTAAGCTCTATGTAACTAATATTATTTTATTCTAAGAAATAAGTTTTTTTTAAAAATAAATGTATATAAAATTTTATGTAAAAACCGTCCTGTGAGCAATTAGGAGCTTTTTGAAAGTATTCAAAAGCTCGTCTGAGCAGGACCATCCTGGATCCGTTCTCGTATCAAACGGGTCACTCCATTCGTCAGCCCCGTTCATCGTCTGTTTTTCTCTAATGAATTTTTCCATTCAATAAAGTATGACAATACATTCAGTTTAATGAATGATGGAAGTGCACTGACATTTTACATAAAATCTTCATCTTTCAGAGCAATCATCAAAATTTTCGATAAAATTGGCTGTATTAATATCCACTCTATATCTTCAATAAACAAAACCAATTTTAAACCCTTCCAGAAGCACGAACTCGCAGTTTTTCGGCACTCTTCTACCTTTTGTCAAACTGGAATTACGTTACAAGGTGGTAGTAGAGAAGCGCCAAATTCAAACTTATATTCGAATATTATTCTCAGCAGTGATCCAAAAATACTTGCGTATGTTTGAACTGAACGGCGCGCATTGGCTATTCATCGCGTCCTTCGAATAAAGGCGCGCACCATAGACAATAAACTATACCACAGTCCAAACATGCGCAGATAAAGGCGACTCAATCAACATGACTGATTTCAAATGCAGTACCATATATAGACAAACAATACTATTGATCGGAGAGATCAATTATCATTACTATTGGTCCTCTTCCCATTGCATTTGATCTCATTGATGCTGAGCAGAATAGCTTGCCTAACAAGTACATCAAGATTTAGGATAGAATAGTTACAATCGAAAAAGACATAATCGTTAAAAGATACGGAGACGGATCCAGGAAAGTCAATCTGCACTAGACACCGGACAAGATAGGTGGTCCTGCCAAGCTGGGCTTAAAATTTGATAATGTCAATTATATAGAGCTTACGGAAGTTATTTCTTTCTCAGACCGTTTTAAGAATCAAAACTCAGTGATCAATTTCCCCTACACGCAATTATTTGCCGTACGCAGTTCCGTCACTTCATGCCACGGTCCCTATGCGGGCTATACGGTCACGCCCGCGAGAGGCGCTGACCAATGGGAAAAAGAGGTCCAACGAGCGGGAAGTTCGAACTGAGTATTTTAATACGTGTTCATAATGGAACATGTCTGTGAAAATAATTCTACACTTAAAGAATATTTCTATACAGGCCTTTATAACTTACCGTTGCGTCTATAAATTTTCCTCCAAAAAGTAGTGTACAGTTGCAGTGCAGAGCCATGTAGGTACCAAAGATCATGTAACCTTTCAGCCGGCTGACATTTCCACCTATTGTATCATGCTACATTTAAAAATTCAGAACTTTATAACTTACTTGTAATTTTAGATTATTTGATCAAAAAAAGTTGTCTGCATTCCTATGCCAAATATATTATACATATACAAACCGTTGTCAACAACTCTGCTAACTTTTCTCACACTTGCACCCTTTCATGCATGACCGTGAGTCTATGTTGCAATACTCAACATGCCGTAAAGTACTTAAGTCGGTTTTTGATTCTATTATATTAATTTTTAGTTAAAAAATTGTACTATTTTAAGGAAATTAAAAATCAGTCATTGATTTAAAATAGACCCACGGTTTTTTGTTCATACGTAGATAGCAAAGTTGCTTCCAGTGGAATATATACCTTAAATAATATAATTATGATTAAAATCGTCAATCATTACAAAATCTGCCCATGCTTTATTGCCTTTCAAAGTCGTGCGATGATGCTTTGGAGTACAAGAATAAAGTATTTTATTCATCGAGACCCAAGAATAACTAGATGAATATGCTTCAGAACGGGTTTATTTACAGGGACTTCTTCAGTGCAGTCTGGTTTTGTTTAGCGTTTAACCTATGAAGCAAAACACTAAACAGCATGTCCCACGGGCTCAGAATACATAATAATGAGGATGGTCATCAAATGACTTATCCTCTGTATATAGATGACCTGAGGCTATACGCTGGTCCAGCCCACGAACTGCAGCAAGTGATCAATATTACAAGGCAGTTTTCCAATGAGATCCACCTGGATTTCGGACTAGATAAGTGACGAACAGTGCATTTAACCAGAGGGGAATTAGGGATCACAGAGTTAGAAAATGAGTTCGAAAACGACATCGCAAAAATGGTTGCGGGAGAGTCATATAAATATCTGGGAATTCTTGAATCTAAGGGTATTCAGGCTCAGACTCAGGCATATGGGGGATAGAGGCGTTGTAAATGTCGAAAATATGTATAAGTCACAAGTTATACAGTTGCGAGACTATTTTAACAGCAAACGAGATCTTACGCTTTGCAGCACCACCTATAAAGCAGGTCTTGACTACACAACTTTAAATTTGTCCTAAGGGGAGGCCTTGAATATCAGTGCAGAAACCATAGAGGAAATACCAATACAGTGTAGACGGAAAGTTATACACGGTGAGCACCCCAAAACGTTAGATTAACTTGAAGTAGATATTGAGTATCAAATATTTGGCTGAGAAAGAGTGTTTTATATCCAGAAAAGAAAGGATTCGTTATTGCGATAAAGGAAAAGGTTTTCAGTGCTATAAATGATCGTAGCCACGGTTTACATTAAGACGTGGATGATCGGTGGCGAGGGTGTAGATATACCAACTAATCCATCGAGCACATTATTTGTGGCGGTCGCCTAAATGCTCAGAGAAAATGTACGCACAAACATAATGATGTAGCGGACATTAGACATTAAGGAGTTGCTTTAAATCCAGGAATCTTTACAGAGTGGATGTCTTTCTATAGATACATTCTAATACCAGTTTTTGGAAAACGAAGATCGCATCTTCCATTGGGATGTTAGTATCCAAACTGTTAATTACATCCGATTTAGTCACCAGGACATCGCGATTCAAGACAAAAAAAAGTGGAAGAGTCTACAACATTTACATTTCTTGCTTACTTAACGGGAATTTACAGTAGACCTATACAGCTAAGATTCATAATTATAGCTAGTTAAGGCATGAAGTAAAGACCATATGGATCTTACTGCTGAAACCTTGACGCTACTAACGTCTTTATCTCACATATGTGCGAGATAACGGCTCTTCATGTATACATTTGTACTTTGATGATGCAATATATTTCTTTCTTAGGCACAGTTGTCAAGCGAATTTTTCACTAAAGCATTAATCAGTTTAGACCCTAATTTTAAAAAATGAGGATGTTCTGCAATTTTGTTCTCACTTTTGCGGTGATCTTTAGTTCTATTGGTAAATATAACAATATCATATATCTATAATTCTAATTATATTTTTTATAATACATGCAAAATTACGGCTATTTCTTAGGCCTGTGAAGTGGACCTGAAATCTCCTTCCCTGCTTATAATCATATAATCGTCACTTGTATAATTACACCTTAAAAACTAGAGACTTCTTTGATCACGGTATCATTTTTACCCCTAATTTTAAATAGCACATCATTAGGCTGTCATTTTCAATGAAAAACAAACGATTATCAGATAATCAGTCCAACAAGCTCTCAGACAATACTATGCTTTTACAGTATATGACGTCAACAAGTATGATGTCATAGACATACGTGGCTATTACATATAACTACGAACTAAAAAGTGGCACTTAAGGTCGGTTCCTACGACTTGCACTTTCACATACACACCAATAACACCCCTCTCTCCTCCTTGGTGCATGCTGTACTCTGATGCTTACCATAACAGACGTGAAAAAATATTACGGAAAGTGTTTTGCGGAACTTCCATATGGACATTTTACAAACATTTTGACAAACTAATTTCGAACTAAGCTCGACTTCCGGAGATGAGTTTCGCTATTAAATGTCACACTCTGGATGTCACACCCATGCACCAGATATGTAAACAACACCTGCCTTGATAAAATAACGCTACACAGTTGAAAACTATACACTAACTGTGAGTGCTTCGAGGAGGAAAGATTGAACCAATTTCCATGTATACATAACACACCTTCTTTGAAGAAATATGGTTTCTACAGTATTTTGGGCCCCTGTGGTGAGTTTCTAACCGCAGGGCCCTGCAGTAATGGAAAAACCAGACTTAAGGAATCCAGTCCAGAGACCCTGAAGTGCTGTAAAAGCCAGACATTACAAATAAAGATTTTCCTCTATCGCTGTTTGTCGGCTCAATTTCGTTTTCTCGAGAAGGCCAATCGACGGACCTCAAAGTTCTGTTTAAACCAGACTTTCCGAAGATGATGTGTGGTTGCACCTGGTGCAATGGTTCAATTTTTCGGCCTCGAGAGACCCACTTCAGGGACTCTAAAGTACTACACTTCTTGAAGAAGAAGATATGTTTTTGATACTTGGTGCAGGACCTTTTCAAGCGTAACTCCAACGACGAATATATTTTTGAATTACCTGTTACAATCCTTCATCGCTGAAATGCCATTGTACCATCTGCAGAGGGCAGCGGTTTACCTAAGTCAAACTTAGATTAAAATTAGTATTTTTTCAAAAATTGTTTATAAGTTCTTGATACAATTTCCGCGTCGAATTACAACCTGCAATTTTCTTAGAACACTTTTCGCAGGATTCGCACTACACTATTGGATTTACGAACAAAGATTTCAATGTTCAA
Source organism: Belonocnema kinseyi (assembly GCF_010883055.1). Taxonomy (NCBI): domain Eukaryota; kingdom Metazoa; phylum Arthropoda; class Insecta; order Hymenoptera; family Cynipidae; genus Belonocnema; species Belonocnema kinseyi. Next base: position 64,934,476 of record NC_046657.1, read on the forward strand.
TTATGTGGGATGTTTTCAAGCAAATAGTTAATCTTTTAATAAGGTAGAGGAATTTCAAAGCAATGTAGGGGAGTCTTTAAAAAAATTGTTCAATTTTGAAACAAAATTAATTAAATTTAAACAATAGTTACTGAATTTTTAATGGGATAGTTAAACTTGAAAACCAAAACGGCATTTTCTGCAAAAAGTCGAATTTCAAAAAATATTATATTATTTGTTCCATATTGTTCTAAGAGGCTTCAAAATGCAGTGTCCCCGTTATAAAATATTATAATTAAATCTAAAATAGTACGCGGAGTAAAAAAATTTGAAACAAAAAAAGAGAAAATGATCCATTTCTTTGGAATTGGATTTAAAAAATGTAATTTAATAATGTATTATGATTTCGATATAGAAGGGGGTCGTTGTATAAGCATATAGATTTAATAAATATATTTTTGATCTAATTAGAGAATAAAAATCAATAAGGAGACAAAACTGTAAAGGTTCTAAATGTTGTTGCAAATGAAATTTTATTTTTAAATACTGTTCCTTGACATTATATTAATTAAAAATTCCGAATTGACCAAAATTAACTAAATATGATCATATTAACAACGTGCCGAATGTTCTATTATTAGAACGATTGCTGGGCAAGTATTATTTGACAGTAAAAACTAAGTAAAACTTTATTTTTTAAAGAAGAAAATATTAAAACCTGTACGATTTATATCGTGTGGAGCTATTATATCTAAGAATTATTTCGCACAATTATGATTGAGTCTTCAAAAACAAGGTTCCTGCAAAGAAGCAGTGAATTCAGCCTAAGGTATTAGACATAAATGTTCTTGAAAAGAAAAAGACGACAAATCTTCGTTTTCTTTTTGCAGAATTCAGTTCACAGTCCGACAGAAATATAGGACACAATCCTCGTCTTTCGTCAACTTCTGCTGCCGACAAGCAACATTCGCCGGGCCGAAATTCTACAAATGAGCCCCCATTTCGTGCTAGATCCAAGTCACCTGCTCGCAGTCCTCCTTCTCTTGAAGTACTTGGATATTCACTCAGAGAACTTGGATATATTCGGCTTATTTCCCGCTTAAATCAGACCCTTCGATTTGAATTTCGAACTTACATTTTGGCAGCTGGTACACCAATTAGTTGGAGAGAAGATGGTAATAAATTCAATTCCGTGCCAGCCCAAGAACATATTGTATTATCAACATCCAATGGTGATATTTTTGCAATATTAGCGTATAGTGGGGTTCTTCGCGGAATATATAGGACACAAAGCACTTATCCGAGAGTAAAAATGAACATGATAAGCGGCGAACTGCATATTATGACATCAGATGAAGTTAGAAGTTGTCCAGTAGGCAGACAACGCTCAATTTTTCCACAAACTTTTATTAAGGCTTATGCAGATTCCGATTCGCTACAGTTCAAATGGGATCCTAATACCGTACGTAATCTTGGTGCTTCTTCTTCTGCCAGACAGCACTTACCTGATCGTTCTTCTACTTCTGAGGAGCCTCTTATTCGTGCCAGGTCCGAGTCTCCTCCTGGCAGGCCTCCTTCTGATCAAGTACTTGGATATAAATTGGAACAAATTGGTTATATTCGGCTTATTTCTCGCAAAAATCCGAACCAGCGATTTGAATTTCGAAGATACGTTTTTCCTACCGAGAAACCAATTAGAATGCGAGTAGATCATATGTACTATGTGTTTGGGCCAAACAGAGAATATATGGTATTATCCACATCCAATGGTGACATTTTCGCAATATTGGATTTTAGTGGAACTCTTCGTGGAATATATAGGACAGCTAGAATTCACCCACGAATAAAAATTAATATGATGAGCGGCGCAGTTCATAACTTGACTCCGGAGGAAATGAGGGATTGTCCAGTGGGCAAAAATCGCCCAGTGTTCCCAAATAGTTTTATTCCAATTTTTGTAAACTACGATTCACTACAGTTTAAACAGAATCCCAATAGCGAACGTAATCCTGGTTATTCTTCTCCTGTTAGACAACATTCACTTGACCGGACTTCTCCTCAGAAATCTCCTCTTGATATGAGGTCCGGGTCTCCTCCGGGCAGGCCTCCTTCTCATGAAGTACTTGGATTTCCACTTGCAAAACTTGGATATATTCGGCTCATTCCCCAAATAAATAGGCACCGGCAATTTGAATTTCGAAGATACGTTTTTCCTGCTGATCAGCGATTACAAGTAATGTATGATTATGGTAAATATTTTTACGTGCCAATACGAGAACATATTGTATTATCAACATACGAAGGTGACGTGTTTGCTATACTAGAGTATACTGGGATCCTTCGTGGAATATATATTGCAAGTAAGAAACATTCAAGAATAAGAATAAACATGCTAAGCGGTGAAGTTGAGAATATGACTGCAGTTGAAATGAAGGAATGTCATGTAGGCAAAACTTACCCAATCTTCCCACGTTGGTTTACTAAAGTTGATTCAAAAGAAGATTCTCTACAGCATGTGTATCGTTAATTGAATAGAAATGAGATAAATTAAAATTTATTATTCTTCGGCATCTGTAGTCTTATCGAAATTAAAATATAACGTTAAAATGTCAATGTAATATGGTTATGAAGAGTTCCTTTTATCTCTGGCTTATACCCATATGGTAACTTAGATTTTGTATCTTGAAATACTTAAACACAAATTTTTAACAACCTATCGCCCATACCGGTAACAGAATTTTAATGATTTTTGCACTTCTAGCATATGTATAATTTATAAATATTTAAGTGCAATTAAAAATAAATTTAAAGGAAGAACGAAAACTCAGACCAAAATTTGTTAGTCAATGTGGTACTTAAAAATTATTTTACAGTTTTTTACAGTACTTAATCCCTGTGGTAAGTTCCCCGCTGCAAGGACCTTAAGGTACTGTAACAACTAGACTGTCACACGGCGAATGTGTTTTTCATGCCTGTGGCATTGGCTGGATCTTAAGTTCTCGAGAAATCCAATCCAGGCACCCTAAAGTACTACAGTGGGACCGCGATTTTCCGAAACCTGATGCTTGGAAGATCAGACCTAGGGCTATGGTTTAATCCGGTACCATCTAGAAACCTACTCGAGGAAACTTAATGTACTTTAAAAATCCGGCTTTCATTAAGAAGTTTTGTTTTGTTACGCCTAGGGCATGTGTTGCAACTCGTGTCGTTAAGGAACTTACTCTAGGGGCCAAAAATTCCTGAATAAACCAGACCTTCTTGTAGAAGATGTGTTTTTAGCACATAGTGCAAGAGTTGGATGACAGAACATCAAGCTAGGGGCGAATTTTACCTAATACTTCATTTAAAAATTCAAGTTTTCAGGAACCTGCTGTTTCACATTTGATGGAGATTTTGACGTAGGTAGTACAATTCTTTCGAAGATGATGTTCGTATACCTGTTGCAAGGATAGACAAAGGCCTGAGTACAATTTTCAGGGGAAAATGCTGGCTTGGGACCCCAGCACAGATATTCTTGTCGACACTTCTAAGGTACTGCATGACCATGTCAAACGTAACTTCAACCACGAAGAGGTTTTTAAATTACCTGTGGTAAGCATTTATCGTTGAAACGACATTGTACCATCCGAAAAGCGCATATTTATACAATACTTTGCTTTTACAGTATATAATGTCAAAAAGTATATACCCACGAACTGAAAAGTGGGACTTAAGGTCGGTTCCTACGACTCGCACTTACACATACACCCTTGCACCAGGTATGTAAACAGCACCTGCCTTGATAAATTTATGCTACACTTTTAAAACTATACGCCAACTGTCAGTTCTTCAAAGAGAGAAGATTGAACCAATTTCCATGTTTACATAACACACATTCTTTAACGAAATATGGTTTTCATAGTACTTTGGGCCCCTGTGGTGAGTTTCTGACCGTAGGGCCCTGCAGTAATGGAAAAACCAGACTTAAGGAATCCAATCCAGAGACCCTGAAGTGCTGTAAAAGCCAGACATCACAAATAAAGGTATTCCTCTATCGCTCTTTGTCGGTTCAATTTCTTTTTCTCGAGAAGGCCAATCGACGGTCCTCAAAGTTCTGTTTAAACCAGACTTCCTGAAGAAGATGTACGGTTGCATCTGGTGCATTGGTTCAATTTCGCGGCCTCGAGAGACCCATTCCCGAGACCCTAAAGTACTATACTTCTTGAAGAAGAAGATATGTTTTTGATACTTGGTGCAGGACCTTTTCAAACGTCACTCCAACGACGAATATATTTTCAAATTACCTGCTACAAGCATTCATCGCTGAAATGCAATTGTATCATCCGGAGAGGGCATCTCTTTACCTAAGTCAAATTTGGATTAAAATTAGTTTGCGGAAATTTGTTCATAAGTTCTAGATACAATTTCCGTATGGAATTTAAACCTTGAATTTTCTTAGAACACTTTTCGCAAAATTCGCAATAATATAATAATAAACAATATTTACAGAATTTTTAAGGCGATAGTTAATCTTGAAACCCAAAACGGCATTTTCTGCAGAAAGTCGAATTTCAAAAAATGTTATATTATTTGTTCCATATTGTTCTAAGAGACTTTAAAATACAGTGTCCCCGTTCTAAAATATAATAATTAAATTTCAAATAGTACGTAGAGTAAAAAAATGTCAAACAATAAAGGGAAAATAATCAATTTCTTTAAAATTGGATTTAAGAAATTTAATTTAATAATGTCTTATGATTTCGAAATAGAAGGGGGTCGTTGCATATGCATATAGATTTAATACATATATTTTTGAAGATACGTTTCTCCTGCTAGCATAGGAATTCAAGTATGTTTTGAATACGGTAAATATGTTTTTGTGCCAAATTGTCATTTGAAATGAAGGAATGTCATGTAGGCCAAACTTACGCAATCTTCCCACGTTGGTTTACTAAGGTTGTTTCAAATAAAGATTCTCTACAGTATCTGTAGCGTTAATGCAACGGAAAAGATAATCTGATACACCACATTCTTTGCAATGTGCAAACAGATCTGAATTGGAAAAAAGGATGATAATCTCAATGTATTATGGTTATCAAGAAGTAGTTCCTTTCATCTTTGGCTCATCCTTATTGTTTTATTGAAGTTTTTTATGTCGGTATATTTAACAACATTTTTAAAACACCCTATCGTCCACTTCGCTAACAGAATTCTTAAAGGTTTTTGCACTTTAAGCGTATGTGTAATTTATAAGGATTAAATGCGCAGGGCTATGTGAAAGTCAAGAATAACAGATACGAGGGTAGTTCAATAAGTCCTTAGAATGACCAACAGATGGCGCGCGAATCGCTCCAAATCATCTGTTTTCAGTTAGCATTACTCCCGACTAGATATATGGTGCTGAAGGATAGCAGATTAAAAGTGCGTGAGTTAGCTGAGGCCACAAGGATATCTATAGGTGCAGTTGTTTCAATTCTACATGAAAAATTAGGCATGAAAAAGC
>NC_046657.1:64940036-64942381 GCF_010883055.1 Belonocnema kinseyi
GATTTCCAGACAACGAAGACGTCATTGCCTCTGTAAGTGCTTATTTTGAGGAACTTCCGAAAACGCACTTTTCTGAAGAATTAAAAAAACTTGAAAAGCGATAGACCAAGTGTATAGAGCTCCAAGGAGATTATGTTGAAGAATAAAAAAAAATTTACCAAAAAAAAATTGTTTTTATATTTCATTCTAAGGACTTATTGAACTACCCTCGTAATTAAAATTATTTTTCATGACAGGGAAACTGCATGAAAAGACTAGGAGCTGGAAAAACTTGTACGTGACTGTAGAGTAAACATAAGGAGCCTCGTTGCATTGTTCTTCATCAAATCCCTGTAGAATTTACATATATCCATTTCATCCGATAATTTTCTTTTTATGTTTAAGTAATTCTAAGATAATGGGTTATAGATCAATAATTTTCTTTAAATGCATAGTAATTCTCTTAGTTTTATTTAATCAGCTTCGGTTGTTACTTAAAGAAAAATAATAACATCATCGTTCTGTTGATGCTCCAATAAATTTATCATTGGTAACTAATAACTTTCGATATTATTCGATTCTCAGAAATCAGTTTTTTTATATAAATTTATATTAATTATTTTATTAAATAGTTCATGCATTTGGATCGTCCTAAAAAGTCGCTCAAACTTTAAATTAACAATTAAACTCGCCCCCAATACCCGTCCTGTGAGCAATTAGGAGCTTTTAGGAAGTATTCAAAAGATCGTCTTAGCAGGAACATCATGGACCCGTTCTGGTATCGAATGGGTCACTCCATTCAACAGCTCAGTTCATCTCCTGTTTTTCACTAATGAATTTTTCCATTGAATAAAGTACGGCAATATATTCACTGTCTTTATCTTTCTGTATCTTCAAAAAACAAAACAAACTTTAAACCCTTCCAGAAGCACGAAGACCCAGTTTTTGGGCAGTCTTCTCCCTTTCGTTATACTTGAATTACGTTACAAGGTGGTAATAGAGAAGCGTCGAATTCAAACTTCGATTCGAATATTATTCTCAACAGTGATCCAAAAATACTTGCGTATGTCTAAACTGAACAGCGCGCGTTGGCTCCACATCACGTCCTTCGAATAAAGGCGCGCATTATAGCCCATATACTATACCACAGTCCAAACATGCGCAGATAAAGGCGACCTAATTAACCTGACTAATTTTAAACTGAGGACCATATACAGACAAACACTACTATTGATTGCAGAGAACAATTATCATTACTATCGTTCCTCTTCCCATTGCATTTTATATCATTAATGCTGAGCAGAAGATCTTGCCTAACAAGTACATAAAAATTTAGGATAGAATAGTTACAATCGAAAAAGACACAATCGTTAAAAGATACGGAAACGCATTTAGGAAAGTCAATCTGCACTAGAAATCGGTCAAGATATGTGGTCCTGCCAAGCCGGACTTTTGTATATTTTCAAAACGTCTGAATTGCTGAAAGGCCGGGTATTAGGTGCGAGGTTAATTGTTAATTTAAGCTTTTAAAGACATTTCCAGGAGGATTACAGTGCATAAAAAATCCATTAAATTATTTGATAGAAATTTATATGAAAAACCTGGTCTGTTAAAATTTGATAATATCAATTATATAGAGCTTAAGGAAGTTATTTCTTTCTTAGACCGTTTTAAGAATCAGAACTCAGTGATCAATTTCCCCTATACGCATTTATTTGCCCGTACACAGTTCCGTTACCTCCTGCCACGGTCCCTATGCGGGCTATACGGTCACGCTTATCAGAGGCGCTGACTAATGGAAAAAAGAGGTCCGACAAGCGGGAAGCTTGAACTGAGTATTTTAATAAAAGGTAATGGAAATGCAGATAATTTTTTCGAGAAAATATTTGAAACGTGGAAGTTACTCTTAAATGTCATAATAGTAAAATTCTTCAAGTGTCGAATGTACTTTCTCAGTCATGTTCCATTCTTTTGTCGATTGATGATCTTGTATTTTCCCGCAATACAATCAACTGTCCGAAATTTAGGATGAGAGTACCTGAACTTACATGCTAACCTCAAGTTTTCGATATTTTATTACGTAACACTGCAAGTACTCTAAGCGACAAAATAATGGAACATGACTGTGAAAATAATTCTACACATGAAAAATATTTCTATACAGGCCGTTATAACTTACCGTTGCGTTTATAAATTTTCATCCAAAAAGTAGTGTACAGTTGCAGTGCAGAGCCATGTAGGTACCAAAGATCATGTAACCCTTCGGCCAGTTGACATTTGCACCTATTGTAGCATGCTACATTTGAAAATTCAGACCTTTATAACTTACTTGTAATTTTAGATTATTTGATAAGTTGTTTGAAAGT
>NC_046657.1:64942481-64958405 GCF_010883055.1 Belonocnema kinseyi
AAGATTATAATCGTCAATCATTACAAAATCTGCCCATGCTTCATTGACTTTCTAAGTCGCGCGATGATGCTTTGGATGAAAAGAATAAAGTATTTTAATCATAGACAACCAAGAATAACTAGATAAATACGCATTAGGACGGGTTTATTCACAGGAGACTTCTTCAGTGCAGTCTGGTTCTTTGTAGCGTTTAACTCATTAAGCAAAGCACTAAACAGCATGTCCCACGGGCTCAGAATACATGATAATGAGGATGGTCATCAAATGATTCATCCTCTGTACATAGATAACCTGAGGCTATACGCTGGTCGAGCCCACGCACTGCAGCAAGTGATGAATGTCACAAAGCAGTTTCCCAATGAGATCCACCGGGATAGAGGAGATAGAGGCGTAGTAAATGTCAAAAATATGTGTAAGTCACAAGTTACACAGTTGCAAGACTATTTTAACAGCAAACGAGATCTTACGCTTTGCAGCACCATCTATAAAGGAGATTTTGACTACACAACCTTAAATTTGTCCGAAGGGGAGGCCTTGAATATCAGTGCAGAAACCATAGAGGAAATACCAATACAATGTATATCGAAAGCTATACACAGTGAGCACCCCATAACGTTAGATCAACATTAAGTAGATATTAAACATCCAAAATTTGGCTGACAAAGAGTTTTTTATATCTAGAAATGAAAGGATTTGTCATTGCAATACAGAAAATTAAGGATTTTATTTAAATCCAGGACTCTTTACACAATGGATGCCTTTCTATAGATACATTCCAATACCCGTTTTAGAAAACGAAGACCGCATCTTACATTGGGATGTCAGTATCCAAACTGTTAATTATATTCGATTCAATCGACATGACATCGTGATGCCAGACAAAAAAGTGGAAGAGTCTACATGATTTACATTGCTTGCTTACTTAATGGGAGTTTGCAGTAGACCTATACAACTAAGATTCATAAGTATAGCGAGTTAAGGCATGAAGTAAAGACCATATTTATCTTACTGCTGAAACCTTGAACCTACTAACGTCTTTATCTCACATGTGTGCGAGATAACAGCTCCTTATGAATACATGTGTACTTTGATGATGAAATGGATTTCTTTCTTAGAAACAGTTGTCAAGCGAATTATTCACTAAAGCATTAATCAGTTTCCTCCCTACTTTTAAAAAATGAGGATGTTCTGCAATTTCGTTCTCACTTTTGCGGTCATCTTTAGTTCTATTGGTGAATATGACAATATCATATATCTATAATTCTAATTATATTTTGTATAATACATGCAAAAATACGGCTATTTTTCAGGCCTGTGGAATGGACCTGAAATCTCCTTCACTGCTTATAATCATATAATAGTCATTTGTATCATTACACTTTAAAAACTAGAGACTTCTTTGATCACGGTATCATTTTTTTAACCCTATTTTTAAATAGCACATCATTAGGCTGTCATTTTCAATGAAAAACAAACGATTATCAGATAGTCGGTTTAACAAAATTTCAGACAATACTTTGCTTTTACAGTATATGATGTCAAAAATTATGATGCCGTAGACATACGTGGCTATTACATATTACTACAAACTAAAAGGTGGCACTTAAGGTCGGTTTCTACGACTTGCACTTACACATACACTTACCAATAACAACCCTCTCTCCAGTTGGTGCATGATGTACTCTGATGCTTCCCATAACCGACGTGAAAAAATATTATGTAAAGCGTTTTGCGGAACTTCCATATGGAAATTTTACAAACATTTTCACAAACTAATTTTGAACTAAGTTCGACTTCCGGAGATGAGTTTCGGTATTGGAAATCACACTCCGCATGTCACACCCTTGCATCAGATATGTAAACAGCACCTGCCTTGATAAAATTATGCTACACAGTTTAAAACTATACACCAACTGTCAGTTCTTCGAGGAGAGAAGATTGAACCAATTTCCATGTATACGAGTACATAACACACCTTCTTTAACGAAATATGGTATTCACAGTACTACACAATTGGATTTACGAACAAAGATTTCAATGTTCAATTATGTGGGATATTTCCAAGCAAATAGTTAATCTTTTAATAAGGTAGAGGAATTTCCAAGCGAAGTAGGTGAATATTCAAAAAAATTGTTCAATTTTGAAATGAAATGAATTAAATTTAAACAATATTTACTGAATTTTTAATGCGATAGTTAAACTTGAAACCCAAAACAGCATTTTCTGCAAAAAGTCGAATTTCAAAAAATGTTATATTATTTGTTCCATATTGCTCTAAGAGGCTTAAAAATACAGTTTTTGCGTTATAAAATATAATACTTTAATTTAAAATAGTACTTAGAGTAAAAAATGTCAAACAAAAAAGAGAAAATGATCAATTCCTTTGAAAATGGATTTAAAAATGTAATTTAATAATGTATTATGATTTCGAGATAGAAGGAGGTCGTTGTATATGCATATAGATTTAATACATATATTTTTGATCTTATTAGAGAATACCAAGGTGACTAAAATTAAATAAATATGACGAACATATTAACAACGTATCGAATGTTCTTTTCTTAGAACGATTGCTGGGCAAGTGTTATTTGACAGTAAAAACTAAGTAAAACTATATTTTTTCAAGAAGAAAATATTAAAAACTGCACGTTTTATATCGTGTGGAGTTATTATGTTTAAGAATTATTTCGCACAATTTTTATAGAGTCTTCAAAAACAAGGGTGCTGCAAAGAAGCAGTGAAGTCAGCCTAAGGTATTAGACATAAATGTTCTTGAAAAGAAAAAGAAAAAAAATCTTCGTTTTCTTTTTCCAGAATGCAGTTCACAGTCCGACAGAAGTCCTTATACAGGACATAATCCTCGTCTGTCGTCAACTTCTGCTGCCGACAATCAACATTCACCGGACCGAAATTCTACAAATCAGACCACATTTCGTATCAGATCCAGGTCTCCTTCTCGCAGTTCTCCTTCTATTGAAGTACTTGGATATTCACTCAGAGAACTTGGATATATTCGGCTTATTTCACGCACAAATCAGAACCTTCGATTTGAATTTCGAACTTACATTTTGGCAGCTGGTACACCAATTAGTTGGAGAGAAGATGGAAATAAATACAATTCCGTGCCAGCCCAAGAACATATTGTATTATCAACATCCAATGCTGATATTTTTGCAATATTAGCCTATAGTGGCATTCTTCGCGGAATATATAGGACACAAAGCACTTACCCGAGAGTAAAAATGAACATGATAAGCGGCGAGTTGCATATTCTGACATCAGATGAAGTTAGGAGTTGTCCAGTAGGCAGACAACGCCCAATTTTTCCACAAACATTTATTAAGGCTTATGCAGAATCCGATTCGCTACAGTTCAAATGGGATCCTAATGGCGTACGTAATCCTGGTTCTTCTTCTTCTGCCAGACAGCATTTACCTGGTCGTTCTTCTACTTCTGAGGAGCTTCTTATTCGTGCCAGGTCCGAGTCTCCTCCTGGCAGGCCTCCTTCTGAACAAGTACTTGGATATAAATTGGAACAACTTGGATATGTTCGGCTTATTTCTCGTAAAAATCCGAACCAACAGTTCGAATTTCGAAAATACGTTTTTCCTACCGAGAAACCAGTTCGAATGCGAGTAGATCATATATACTATGTGTTTGGGCCAAACCGAGAATATGTTGTATTATCAACATCAAATGGTGACATTTTCGCAATATTGGATTTTAGTGGAACTCTTCGTGGAATATATAGGGCGGGTAGAATTCACCCACGAATAAAAATTAATATGATAAGCGGCGCAGTTGATGAATTGACTCCGCAGGAAATAAGGGATTGTCCAGTGGGCAAAAATCGCCCAGTGTTCCCAAATAGTTTTATTCCAATTTCTGTAAACTACGATTCACTACAGTCTAAACAGAATCCCAATAGCGAACGTAATCCTGGTTATTCTTCTCCTGTCAGACAACATTCACTTGACCGGACTCCTCCTCAGAAACCTCCTCTTGATGTGAGGTCCGGGTCTCCTCCGGGCAGGCCTCCTTCTGTTGAAGTGCTTGGATTTCCACTTGCAAAACTTGGATATATTCGGTTAATTCCCCATATAAATAGGCACCGGCAATTTGAATTTCGAAGATACGTTTTTCCTGCTGATCAGCCATTGCAAGTAATGTATGATTATGGTAAATATGTTTACGTGCCAACTCGAGAACATATTGTATTATCAACATACGAAGGTGACGTGTTTGCTATACTAGAGTATACTGGGATCCTTCGTGGAATATATATTGCAAGTAAGAAACATTCAAGAATAAGAATAAACATGCTAAGCGGTGAAGTTGAGAATATGACTGCAGTTGAAATGAAGGAATGTCATGTAGGCAAAACTTACCCAATCTTCCCACGTTGGTTTACTAAAGTTGATTCAAAAGAAGATTCTCTACAGCATGTGTATCATTAATTTAATTTAAATAAGATGAATTAAAATTTATTATTCTTCCCCATCTGTAGTCTGATCGAAATTAAAATAAAACATTTAAATGTCGATGTATTATGGTTATCAAGAGTTCCTTTTATCTTTAGCTTATCCCTATATGGTAACTTAGATTTTTTATCTTGGAATACTCAAACACAAATTTTAAACACCCTATCGCCCACGCCGATTAAGAATTTTAATGATTTTTGAACTTGTAGCGTATGTATGATTTATAAATATTTGAGTGCAATTAAAAATAAATTTAAAGAAAGAACGAAAAATCAGACCAAAATTTCTGATTCAATGTGGTACTTAAAAATTTACTTTTGATTTATTTTTAATATAAATATTTGGTTTTAACTGATATGTCGAAGAGATTTTTGAATTTGCATTCTTTAAAATAGAATGCTAATACCAATAATGAGCAAATGTTAAATATTTTATTGTTCGCCTTGCATTTAGTAAGCAACTTTCCTACTCTTATAATATTTTAGATTACATTCGCAATGTATGTAGATCAGGTGATTTATATATAGAAAAAAAGATAATCTGACGAAAAAAGGACTTTTTTAGAGACGTCTATATTTAAGATAATTTTATATTGCGAGCCTTCAGTAATGTTTTACTAAATTTGTTATCATATTATATTTGTCATCGGCGCATATATCTATAAATATGCCAACAAATATATTCAAAAATATATCTATAAACGCAGATTTTTCGGTTTGTTAAATTTTTCCTTTCAGCAAATTGGTCCCGGAGTCATACATCGGCACCAATCCTCGTAGACTGTTGAACTTGAAATAAAATGTTTCAATAGCGACCACGATCAGGAACATCGCCAACTTTAATTTTCTTTTAATCGATGTATATGTAGGATTGTTTTTCTTCAGTTTAAATTTATTTTGCGAGTTATGGAATATGCGTCGTTTTGGTTTTTTCAATATCAGATGATTCTTTAGATATGTACCAGTATTCCAAACGGCTTAAAAATCCAAGTAAATTTTAATTTTACAAATCTTACTTTAACTTGATTTATTCTCCGTTTTAATTAGAAACGATAATAAACAATCAGTCAGCATTACATTATAATTACATATAATATAGTTTTTAGTTCCCATGCGATGATGGGAAGGAACAATAATTTTCTTTAAACGTTATGTAATCAATTTTCTCAGTTTTATTTTAATAGCATCTGTTTCTTTAAAACGGACTATGAAAGAATTAACCTCCTTAAGTTCTGCCGAGTGGGCCACTTCATTTATCAGACCTGCTCATCCCATGTTTTTCTTTAATGAATGCCTAAACAATTCTCGATTTTCCTTTGGCTCGCAATCGTTTCACGGAAGAACTTCATTTTAAATGTATATCCTTATTAAAGGATCTCTAAATGTTATTGTCTTTATAGTCCAGTAAGCTGGTCGGAAAAGTGGTGCAATTCCGGTAATTTCTTGGCATTCATTTTTTCCTGAAGTACTTCGTTGGGGGGTGATGATAAGAGGTGAGATTTCGTGAACAGGACTTCGTCCCGGAATACGGACATTTTCTTGGCAAAAGGTGCAAAATATTCCATTAAATTGAATTAGTGCTCTCATGTGCATTTAAGAGGTAAAAGTGTTTTTAAAAAAATTGAAGTAGATCCATTTTTTGCCAAAAATTACATGTTTTTGTCTTTGTTTTTCTGTAGCTCGGATCCAGAAGGCCAGATGTAAAAATTATCAACAGATAAATTAAAGTAGACGTTAATACCTTTAATTAAAGAAATTTTTCTTAAATATAATAGATCACGAGTTAGCATCTGTCAAAGGAGACCCATTTCAACCTGAATTTATAGATAAATGCCCAGAGTTCAGTTTTTTGTAAATAGCTCGTTTCGTGCTTGCCACGAAATTGTGAACTCTCTTTTGTTAAGGCTCTTTCGACTTCAACGAACACATTCTTGTCGCGTGTTTTGTGCTTCGTATTCGATTTTGGCCAAAATTTGAACTTTTCTACAATATGATTTACAATTTTAAGACAAATATAATACATTTATATGTACGTCTGCCTGGGGTTTCTTTTTCAGATGCTGCAAAATAAAATACGGAAGTCTATTTGTCACGGCTGATCTATTATTTTCTTCTAATTTTGCATTCAACTTTATTGGTAGCTTCGCTAAAACCTGCATCATTTCTATAAATGTGTATCATTACAATGCATAATATGTATATAAATGGAAACGTAATTAATCTTATTTCCTTGATTTTATAATGTAACTTGTATTGTTTCTACAGAAAAATGTAATTTAGTTTTTATTTTTAATGTTTCACTCGAATAAAACTAAAACTACTTATCCTTGGAAAAATTAATTAATGATAAATTTGTAGATCTTTGTAGACCTCAAGGTAATGTCATTGCTTTTTCGTTAGTTATTTGTGATCGAAATTTAAATTAACGTCGACATTTGATGGATGAGAATATAATAAATTTCATTTTTAAGAAACCTTAAATTAAAAAAATTATTTCATTTGAAAATCACGACTCTCTGCAGAGTTTGTCGAATCAAAGTGTTCTAACTAAGGTGTTGAGATTTTGTATTTAAAAATATTTTAAAAACTCTCTACGAAATACAAAACTCTTGAGTGTATTTTTTTCTTTCAAATTCTAAATAAAACCTTTGCAAACTGTAATTTTATCTTATTCTTCGGTAAGAATATTTGACTTGGACGATAAAAAATAAAGCACACGTATTTTATCATGTTATTGCTTGTTCCCTTTTTTGGTTGTTACATACACAATTCGAATGGAATTTTCCAATTTAACATATGGATCTCTTTGCCATGAATAATTTTTGTTTTTAATGTATTATATATTTCACAGTCTAACCGAAAAACTGATTTTTTTTTGTTTGAAATATTATTTTTCACGATTAAAACAAAAACTATCTGTATTATCCAAAAATTATTTAAAGAACGTTTTTCGACCAGTTGCAGATGAAAAATTATACGCGTAAACTTTTGTTTCATAATAACATACTTTGGCCGAAAAAATAATATTTTATTCTTAAAAAAGCATTTTCGAATGATATACGAGAACCGGCGAAAATAAATAATATAATAATATATAATATAAATCCAATGCTATCCATTGTAGAAGATAACGTCGTCATTATAATGAACATAATAAAAAATTTAAGACGCTATACTTATCTGTGAAGGAGAACATTGACACTACTAACGTTTTTATCTCACATATATGAGAGATATTGGCTACTTATGTATATATTTTTATTCTGATTCTGCAATGAACCATTTCTTAGATACAGTCGTTAAACAAATTACTTACTGAAGCTGCAATCAGTTTTTTCTCTTCTTTGTAAAAATGAGGATCTTCTGTACTTTCGTTTTCATTTTTGCGGTCATCTTTAGTTCTATTGGTGAATATAATATAATATACCTATAATCCTAAGTGACTGATTCTAAAGTCTACCTTCCCTGTTTGTAATCATATAATACCCATTTGTGTATTTACAACGTAAAAACTAAACATTGGTTTTTTTTGTATCAATTTTTCCGCGTCCTATTTTAGAATAGGGTAACCTTATGTTATTATTTTCACTTCCATATGGACATTGTAAAAACATTTTTAAAAACTAATTATTAACTAAGTTCGATTTCCGGTGATGTGCTGCGTTCTTGAAAATCACACTCCAGACGTCACACCCTTGTAGCAGATATGAGAAAAATATTTGCCTTGACAACATCTGGCCACTCTCGTCAAAACTTCACACCAAATCTGAGTTGCTTGTGGATACAAAATTAAATCAATTTCACAGGTGCAAATAACACATTTTCCTCGAAGAAATATGGTTTTTACAGTACTTGGGCCCTGTAGTAAGTTCCCCACTACAAGGACCTTAAAGTTTTGTAACAACTAGACTGTTACACGGCGAATGTGTTTTTCATACCTGTGGCATTGGCTCAATCTTAAGTTCTCGAGGAATCCACTCAAGACACCCGAAAGTACTACACTGGGACCGCAATTTCCCAAAACCTGATGCTTGGAAGATCAGCGAGTTGGACAATTTAAGTTTCAGCACTATAGAAAGCTAAAATCAAAGAAGAAAAAAACCTTTTGGAGAACTCTCATTCATAAAGAACGTTATTGAGGCACCCTGAAACCTCCGTAAATTGCGGTCGCAGTTTGTAAAAATCTGACGTCTCCAAAGGAGATTTGTTTATAACACCTAGGGCTATGGTTTAATCCGGTACTAACTAGAAACCTACTCGAGGAAACTTAATTTACTGTAAAATCCGGCTTTCATTAGGAAGTTTTGTTTTGTTACGCCTAGGGCATGTGTTGTATCTCGTGTCGTTAAGGAACTTATTCTAGGGGCCCAAAAGTCCTGAATAAACCAGACCTCCTTGTAGAAGATGTTTTTTGGCACCTAGTGCAAGAGTTGGATAACAGAACTTCAAGCTGCGGAAGAATTTTACCTAAAACTTCATTTAAAAATTGAAGTTTTCAGGAACATGCTGTTTCACATTTGATGAAGATTTTGACGTAGTTTGTACAATTCTTTCGAAGATGATGTTCGTAAATAGTAACCTATAAAGATATACTGAAAACAAGAAGATCATTTTGAACCACTGGACAATTAAATTTATGAACAAAGATATACTTTTCCAATTACGTAAGAAAATTTTAATAAAGTAGTTAATCTTTTAATGAAGTAGTGGAATTTTTTAACAAAGCAGATGAATCTTTAAGAAAACAGTTTAATTTTTAAACAAAATGAATTATATTTCCACAATAGTTACCCCAAAAGGGTAACCTGTCTAGTGCCAGCCCGAAAATAGTAAAACCCTACCCGATAGCGCCAAGATCTGGGCATCCAAAATGGGGGGCCTGTCTGGCTCCGATATGGCCCCTATAGTAAATAGCACTAAAAAAATAAGCACTAAGAAAAGTGGGTCTGGTCCTTAATTTTTATAATGATGAGCAAAGTTATTTTATAGCTAATATTTTTTGCTTTTTTTATTATTATTAAAATTTAGGACCAGACCCAGCTTTCTTAGTGCTTCTTATTCATTACCACAAATGTAAAGTTAAAAAAAGGTTAAAAGTGAGGTTATGTTCAAGAAAATATTAAAAGCATTTAATATATAATTTTACTAATCCGGAAATTCATATATTTTGTATAAAGTAATGTGTTCAAGCTTTTATAGTTTTATAACTTTTATAATTTGTTTATACAATTTAAGTCGAACTGCTAAACATTTTGCAGTATTTCTGTGATTTGTTATATTTATCGTATATTTTCTCGAAAACTATCAGTCGTAGGGTATTGACTTTTTTTTAAAATGCTGTTCCTTGACATCATAGTAATTTTGGATGAAAAAAGTGACTGAAATTAACTAAATACAACGAACGTGTATTAATAATGTGTCGAATGTTCTTTTCTTTTGAATCAATTGTTGTTGAAGTGTTAGATGAAAGAAAAACTTAGGAGAATTGATATTTGCAAAAAAATTTAACATATTACAAACTGTACGTTTTTTTAGTAAGGACCTATTTAATTCAAGAATTATTTCATTAAATTTTTATTCAATCTTCAGAAATATGGTTTCTGCTAAGAAACAGTGAATTCAACCAAAAGTATTAGGAAAAATGTCCTGAAAAAGAAAAAAAATACAATCTTCTATTTATTTTTGCAGAATGCAGTTCCCAGTCTGAGAGAAATCCTCATAGCGAACGTAATCCTGGTCCATCCACTTCTGCTTCATCTGTCAAGCAACATGCACCTGACCGGACTTTTCCAGAGGATCATCCTTTTCGTGACAGATCCAGATCTCCTTCTAGCAGCCCTCCTTCTATTAAAGTATTTGGATATTCTCTTGAGCAACTTGGATATATTCGGCTCATTCCCCGCACAAATCAAAACATTCGATTTGAATTTCGAAGTTACGATTTTTCAGCTAGTACACAAATTAGTTGGAAAACAGGTGGCAAAAGCTATAGCCCCATACCAGCCCAAGAACATATTGTATTATCAGCATCCAATGGTGACATTTTTGCAATATTAGCCTATGTCGGATTTTTTAGAGGAATATATTGGACACAATGCCGTTATCCGAGAATAAAAATTAACATGTTAAACGGCGCAATTGATACTTTGACAACAGATGAAATGAGGGATTGTCCAGTAGGCAGAAATCGTCCAATCTTTCCACAAAGTTTTATTAAGGCTTTTGCTAATGAAAATTCGCTACAGGTTGAATGGAATTTTAATGGCGAACATAAGCCTCGGTCTTCTTCTGCCACACAACGTTCACCTGATCGGACTTCTACACCTAAGAAGTTTCTTATTCGTGAGAGGTCCGTGTCTCCTCCTGGCAGGCCTCCTTCTGATGAAGTTCTTGGATGTACTATAGAACGACTTGGATATCTTCGGCTTATTCCTTTGACAAACCATAGCAAGCAATTCGAATTTCGAAGATACGTTTTTCCTTCTAATAAGTCAATTCGAATGCGTATAGACAATATAAGCTATGTGTTTGAGCCAAACCGAGAATATATAGTATTATCAACCACTAATGGTGACGCTTTCGCAATTTTGGATCATAGTGGGATTCTGCGTGGAATATATAGAACTGATCAAGTTCATTCGCGATTAAAAATAAATATTATAAGCGGCGCAGTTGATAATTTGACTTTCAATGAAATAAGGGATTGTCCAGTAGGAAAAAATCACCCAATCTTCCCAAACAGTTTTATCAAAAAAATTGTAAACTACAATTCATTAGAGACACAATAGAATTCCAATAGCGAACGTAATCCTGTTTATTCTTAGACAGTAAGAAAACATTCATTTCACCGGACTGCCTGTCCAGCAGCCTCCTCTTGATTCCAGGTCTAGTTCTCCTCCAGACAGCCCTTCTTTTTATAAAGTACTTGGATTTCTACTTGCAAAACTGGAATATATTTGGCTTATTACCCAAATAAATCTAAACCGACGCGTAGGCAATTCCAATTCCGATGA
Organism: Belonocnema kinseyi; assembly: GCF_010883055.1. Taxonomy (NCBI): domain Eukaryota; kingdom Metazoa; phylum Arthropoda; class Insecta; order Hymenoptera; family Cynipidae; genus Belonocnema; species Belonocnema kinseyi. The sequence goes on from NC_046657.1 coordinate 64,953,975, forward strand.
TAAGGTTTTCTTTTTTAAATTGAATACAAGTAATGTTACAGTGTAGTAAATATGCTTTCGTTCCAAATCGAGACAATATTGTATTGCCAATATCCGTAGGTAACGTGTTTGCAATATTGGAGTATACTGGTGTTCTTCGCGGAATATATCAGGCACATCAGGAGTCATGAATATAGGAGTATGCATTTTTTATTACAGTAGATAATGAAATGTATGATTTGTAGTCGGATCGAAATTAAAACAAAATATTTGAATGTCAACGTTGTATGCTTAACAAGTTTTCTTTTCTTTTATCTTTTTCTAGGCCACATAAATACAATCCCAAAAAAACAAAAAGAGATTCTTGAAATATATTCTCTTCTTCTTTAGTTTAAATTTATTTCCCGAGTCATGGGATGTGCATCGTTTGGATTTTCATATTTTCACTTTACTTATTATTTTTTTTTGAATTAGAAACTTTTTCGACCAATCAGTCAGAATTACTCCAGAATTTCATGAGATCTAATTTTGAGTTCCTATGTGATAATCGGTTAAAGAAAAATAATTTTCTTTAAATTCGTTGTAACTCTCTCAGTTTCAGTTCATAAGTATGGGTTTTCAATTGAATTAAAATAATAGCATCCTCATTATGTTGGCGTTAAAAGGAACTGATCATTGAGTTCTAATTCTTAAAACGGACTGAGAAAGAATTAACTTTCTTATACTCAATGTAACAGATATTATTAAATTGTGAAAAATTATTTTTTGTATATAAAGTTCTATTAATTGGAGTGTTCACAGTCTAAACCAGTTAACGGACATTTTTTTGAAAATGATTTTTTTGCATTTTCTGGGAAATAATTTATTGCAGTAAATATCCCGAAAATGAGGCACACGCCAATGTGTGTGCAGTGAAATTTATGTGTGTTGAATGTTATTTGTGGCTACTTTTACGTCATCTTCAATTTTGTCGTCTATAGATTGCAGTAAAGACGAAAGTACGTGATGTGTTTTGGTTACTAAAACTCAGAACATTTTAGCAATAAACTATTTTAAATGTTTGCAAGTACATCTATGTTCGGCATGCGATTCCGAACATTTTGACATTTAAAACTTTTCCGCAGATTTAAAAACAACGCAGATAAATGCGATTTCGGAAAAACAATAGAAAATTAGCGGATAACATATAAGTAGCCGTCACTTTTTATATAACGTTGAATTTTGAATAAAATGTTATAAACAATAAATGTATTATTTTTCCTAAGTAAGTGAACAAAAAACATTTTACAGCTTTAAAAAATATCAGTGTTGGAAATAATAATCGAATCGAAGTTCAAAATCGGCGCTTCTGTACTACCACCTCCTAACATAATGCAAGTTTAAGGAGAGGAAAGAAGACTGACAAAAAACAGTGTGTTCCTGTTTCTTGAGGTTTTTAAAATTATTTTTGCTTTTTGAAGATACTGAGTGAATCTTTTGGAAAATTTTCAGAAAATGTGAAAACGAAATAGATCTAAATAATCGAAAATTGTGATCTATATGCTCTGCAAGATTAAGATTTTATTGAATATGTCAGTGCAGTGCCGTCGATCACTATAGTGAACATATTGTCATACTTTATTCAATCCCACAGTTATTAAACCTTCAATTATTTGAAAAGAAATAAAAGTTTGAAAGATTATACATTGTATAAAGCTGATTACGTAGTAATGGTGAGATGTTAGAAGATTATTGGTACTTTACTCCTTCTGAGTGAGGTTAGTATAAAATTGGTACAGTTTCAATTATAATTTGATTTGATCACAAAATAGTTGAATCCTCAATGAAAAGGATCAGTTTTCAACCCAGAAATTAAATTTTCTAAAAAAAACACGAATTTTCAAGAAAATACGTGCATTTCCCGAAAAGAGAACCAGAAATACGATAAATTAGTTTTTGGTTACAAAAATTAACATTAAGCCAAAAAAAAAATGAAATTTTTCACGAATTAGTTGAATTTGAACTAAAACAAATGAATTTCATACCAACTGGTTCAACTTTTAACAAAAAAGATACATTTCCGGTCAAGAAGAATAATTTTCTACCAAAAAAGACGATGTTCCAAACAAATAATTGAATGTTTAACCCAAAAAATTCCATTTTTACCATTATATGGGATTGTAAAATTTGCAATTAAAGAATTAAATTTTCAACTGAAAAATATTAATTTTATTGAAATATATCAATTAAATAAAATTGTGTTATCGAATGTTCTGTTAAATAAATTACTTTCATATAAACTGGAAATTAATTTTGAACAAAATAGTTGGTTCCTCAATGAAGGAGAATGATTTTTAGCAAAGAAGATTATTATGATAATTGATTATCTCATTAAAAACTATTAATTTTCACACAAAAATGATATGCGTAGATTTAAAATTTAAAAATAAATTATAACAAAAAGGAATTTTAACAAAATAGTTGAATTCCAATAAGAAAATATCGATATGCAGAGTCTGATTTAAAATCTTACCAATAGAAAGTGTTTTATATTACACTCAATATGGTATTTTCATTTATTTTATTTGAAAGAATTTTTTATGTTACTATCCTATTTTCGTGATACATATCTCTCTGTTTTTTGTGTTTATACAGTTATTGGGCTAAGTTAAATTTTGGGGTGGGGGTGGGGGAATTGTCTAAAGTTGTTAAGTTAGTTTATGGACAGCCCCTTACATACAATAATCCTTTTTCATTAGAAAACAGTAATTGCATTCTGAATTAATTACTTCCACGCAGTTACTGCTGTCTCACTCAAGAGACTTATTTAAAATATAGTTACTTCATTATTTTAAAAGAAAGATTTCTACTGGTTTATATTTATTATCTTACAACTATTAAAACCAATTTATTTTGTTTAATTAAGCGAATAAACACTCGCAGAAATAAATCAAAGATATGGAATTTAAAAGCAAAGCAACAAATTCCGAAGGTTGTGTTGTAGAAGTTAACAAATAATAATGCAACACTCAGGAATGCATATTAAATATAAGTTCTTTATTGTTTAAACAAAATATTTTTGTACAAGATTTTAAAAAGTGATATGTTTGGCTTTGTACAAACTTACTTTCTGTTGCAGGTTTGAGGAGAAGAATGATCATACAAAAATTATTATATTAAACTATTTTGTTGCTTTTACAGATGTGTTGCAATAATAATGTTTTTATACTCATTATAATTATTTATTTGTTTAAAATAAAAAATATCGAAAATATCGATAATATCGATATTTTTTATCTGATATATTTTTTTTCTCAATATTTAGATTCCGATATATCTATCGATATTTAAAAAATCGATATTTTGTTTTCGATATCGTATCACTACTATTCCGGTATGGTTAGTGGGAGGTTTATTTGAAGCAAGGAAAACCTAATTGTATGCCTGAGCTGGAGAGAGCTATACATACTTGGGCGCGCCGCAGAACCACATAAGGGTTTTTACGTCTATAAAAAATACTCTCTGCCGAAAATAGAAATGTCTCGTCCAGCAGATTTGGTCTTCCTAACTGTCGCACAGTGGGGAAAAAAGTACCCGTTAAAAATCAATTTTTAGTCTATAGCATTCATCTGTTTTAAACGTTTATTTTTTTTCTACATTTTCTTTAATTTTTAAGAGATTTGTGTGGATAAATTTTTTGTAAACAATAAAAATTTTGTATTTAACTACAAAGTTGGGCATTCGTTTTACTTAACTTTTCCCTAGCGCCATTTCTTTTAGGACATTTAGATTGATAAACGAAGATATTAAAATAGTGTTACAACAATATGGGTATAATTTCCAGTAGACTAGAATAATTTTAAAAAATAGCTACTTTGTGGCATTTACATTAATTAAGGATAGATGCTTTTTTGTAATTATATAAACTATTTTTATTAACAAATTCGAAGCTTGGCGACTATTTAATGAGAAGGTTCAATTTTTGTTTATCTAATCAACTAGGTATGTATCTCCTATGACTTTTTACTATAGTACTTTGCAAACTTTCAATTATTTTCATCATTTGAACAATTTAATAAACAAATTCACAGTTTGAAGATTTTTTAATGAATATGTTTAATTTTTGTTTTCAGGAATCAACTACGAATGTTTTTCTAGTGACTCTTTGTCATCATACTTTGCAAATTGACAAAATATAGCACAAACCTTTTATAGTCTTATTGTTTATTCTTTATTTCACATTAATTTTTCCGTTTAGTTTAAATGATGTCAAGAACTTTCCTTTTCACATGTTTTTGTTGGCACATACAGAGTTTTAATTGAATGATTCAATGAAATTTGTAGATCTTTCTGTAATGAACAACTTTTGCATGTCAATGTTTTATCTTATATTGCACAGTTTGGCTCCAAAGTAAAATCCAAACTGAAATCCAATCGGTTAGTTTTCACACACACACACACACACAAACACAA
>NC_046657.1:64958505-64969706 GCF_010883055.1 Belonocnema kinseyi
GTGGTAAATTAAAAATACATTTAAAATTTCTCATTAAATAATTTGGCATGATGTCAATATACGAGGGAATAATTGTTTGCGTAATCATTTTTACTAAATGCATTTTCAATATAATCGGAAAATTAGAATGAATGAAGACACGAAGCAAACTCTACATTCAGCAAAAGGTATTACAAAAATGGAGCTGCAACAAAAATGAACCCCACCTTATTAAAATTATTTATGGATAATAAAAAATAACAGAATTAATGCTTTCATGATGATTCATTCTGATAAAAAGAGATATTTCGAGTTCCAATCGTGTACAAAATTACGAGTTTTCCGACAATATACGTTTCTAAGAAAACATAGAGAATAAATCGAAACCTTAAAACACCCTAATAACATCAATAGAGACAATGCATATGATACCAATCCGATTTGGCTTTCCGTCTTCCCGGATTTTTTAAATAAAAAGACTTGATTGGCCAATCAGGTTCGACCAGTCCCCACGTTGGGGCGCTCTGGACAATCACAGGTGTCGTAGAGAGTATACGTAAGAGCAACATAACCTGATACCTCAGTTTCAGGTCAGCCCTAAAACAGTGAACTGCAATGCTCAGAAATCGTCGGCAAAATTCGTAGATTTGTATACGATTGAAACCCGAAATATCTTTTATAATCAATTAAAAATAGGTTCTTCATGTATTGATTATTTATTAACATTAATCTTACCCACAATTAGTGTAAAGTTTATCCAAAGTAGTTTCAGAACTTGTATATGTGCAAGTTTTTAACATTGTATAAAAATTGTTGGACTTTGCCTTTCTATTATTCGAGAAATATAGGACGAATGCAAATCATAAATAGAACCTTCTCTGTGGGGAATGTTGTGTAATTCAATTTTAGTAGAAGCGGAGTTTGTAGAAAAACCATTTACAAACGAGTTATAAATAAAAATCCGTTTTTTTAATTGGCACAACTGCTAAAAGATACGCAGTGGTCGGGAAAGGAGAATAACAACGAAGTTTCTTCATATTGACCCAAACAACATTTTAAGACTATAGTTTCTTTAGTTTGAATTATTCACAAATAAAACTACCAACCGCATGGCCTATGTTACTTGTTGAAATCGCAGGTTCGTTCCGCAACACCACACCAAACCAAGTTGCTGATAAATCTCTCTAGAAATCACCCCAAAGTGAAGAGATCCCCAAAGTCAACATGTGAAGTTCTCCACTCGGGCCCAATAATATCCTAGGTCTTTTCTTCTAGGCGTAATTCAATCCACTGAAACTCTTTTTATGAACTACTATATTTGTAGCCACTTTTTCTATTCTGCCGTGGCTATTTTACAAACATCAGGTGTAGAACGGAATCATTTTATGCTGTAACCAAGTGTTTGTAATAAATAAGCCCTTTTCTCCGCATAAACTCATCAATCTGTCTCCGCTGTCGTTTCTTCTTTGATCCCTTAGATTACTTAGCACCCCTTCTTTCCTTGATGTTCGACGCCAACCCATCAATTCGTACCCCCCCTTTAGAATGATTCTTTTAACATAATCGCAAATACTTATTGTATCATTAAAAGTGTGACATTAAGCGTATTTTTCTTCTCTCGTGTCACTATAAGCTGAGACGTAGAACGCACAACAATCTGAAAGATACAAAATCATGATCTCTGAGATGCTGCTTCGCTCCTTCACTTTTCATCAAACCTACTTCCTGGCCACCTGAAACTGCACCTTTACATTTTACCGTGTGAACGCCTTTTGTCACTTAAAGTTTCACTACTTTCTGAAGTTATTTTATTGTTTGTATTATTTAGTTTTGAAATCGTACGCCTAACTACCACATTTGTACGAGCAATTTATTTTGTTAGTTGAAATCAGGTTCAAGTAAAATATTGACTCCATGTATGGTGTAGAGTCTAGTTGTAACGTCAGTTCTACGACATACGACTAATTATGTTTCTTAAAAAATTGTTTTAAAAATGCTCAGAAAAATCAATTTGAGAAAACAATTTTTCACATAAAAAGTGACAACAGAAATACGTTTTCAAATAACGCTGTGAAACGGCTCATTAGAAACAGATATGGTACGTGAAAATTAAAAAAAAGGAGAAAAAAAGAGCGAGACATCCAAACAACTTTTTTCTTACATCCTCATTATGTATCCGACTTTTTTCGAACACAGTAATTCAGCACGTTTCAAGGCCATTGAGGTTTCCTCTTCAATCCAATATTAATAGGAAACTAATGGGGAACATTTGTATGTTACGCTAATATAATATAAAAAGTAAAATTGAATTTCAAGTTCATTATTAAGAAATTATTAATACCATTTTTATCTCAGACATTTCTGATAATTGATTGTAGCTATTTAAAAGAAAAAGAAGCTCAATTTGAAAATTTAAATAAAATCCCTATTAAAAAATTCTTTAGATATCATCTGACAGTTAATCGATTTGAAATATCTGATGGAATCAAAGTAAAGAAAGCTTTAATTTTAATCTATAATAAAAACTTATTTTTCCGTACTTTTTCCGCCTGACATTCTGCAAAAGATTTTTTTTCTAAACATTATTTTGAATGAAAATGAAGAAAAATTTTTTATTTTATTTTTTTTCAAATTTATACTTTAAACTGTAAACCGATTAAGAGCCAAATGATCTCAGAAGACTTTTATTGAGATTTTAAGTAAATGTTTAGACAGAATTATCTCAGAAGGACAATAAACGCGCCAGCAATTTCTCTATATTACCTATAAGTAAGATAACAACTGCTCATATCTATATTTACTCTCATGAAGTAAATGAATATTCATTTTTCTGAATTGTATTATATTCTAACAAAATTATCCATTGAAGCATTAGTCAGTTATTCCTTTACTCTGAGAAAATGAGGACTGTGTATATGTTCATTTCAACTTTGGTCGCTGTTTTTAGTTTAATTGGTGAATATAAAAATACAATAAAGTACAATAATAATATAAATATAATGTAATAATTTTATTACAAATAACCATTGCATAGCTATTAAATATCCATGAGCTGATATCTAATAGCAATTTTTTATCTATAATGTAATAGTTTTAAAGGCATAGACATACATAGATGTTGCAGAGCAGAAAAATACCAAAAGATTTCTGTGGTAGCGCGTATTTTTATTCTCTTCTTTGTAAAATCTGAAAGAGAATAAGTTCTTTCAAAAAAAGAAGGTCAAAACATAATTTTTTGATTTAATTAACTTGAAAAATTGTCTTACTAAACCATTTCAGGTAACTTTCGTCTTATTTTTAAAGATTTATTTTATTTCTTTTTACAAACTGACTATGTTTACGGAATTTGTCGTAACTCTAACCGCTTTTCCAGCTAGTTCAGAGATTCTTCTCTTAAATGTTATTTTTCACGATGAAAACATAAAAATGCTCCATTCAAAAAAATACTTCAAAACTAATTCACTGATAATTTAGGACAACAATTCAGGGAGAATGATATCGTCCGGACATGAAAAAATAAAAACCCTTTGTACCAGAATTAAGCTCTGATGATACTAGGAAAGCAAAAGTTTTTTTTTTCAATAAGAACTGTTTTCCTAAGTTTTTGTGAGAATTTCGATGTATTTTCTTGCCGAGTAGTTGTTGGCGAAATTTTTCAACCTCCTTTCCTTATTTCGGCTTCAAGAAGAAGCCGGCCCACGGCAGGCTTTGTATCTAATAGCACTTACAGACACAAGCTCAAGGTCTTTAAAAATGCACATAATTTTGCCTTCCATCCAATGAATTTTGCCTGACTTGCGTGATCCGAAGTCCATACCAACCTCTCCTGTGTACTTTTTGGCGATATTTAAAGCACTTTGAAATTTTTTTTTCACTAGAAGCATAGGTCTGAAGTTCCTCTATATAAAATACATGCGTGACCTAATGTCCCGATGATGAAGGGCGCTATAGATGTATCCAGAAGAATTTCGTTGTTCGAAAGGTAGAGGAAAATATGTAAAGCAAAGAGAAGAGGACACATGGTATCGCCCTGAACGACCGCCTCTCGAAGTTGACTTCGTTCGTTATCATACGATAATTTCCGGATAAGGTAGTAAATCTAGATTTACGAAGGAACATTAATCTGTTTATGTATCTCACAATGCGTGGGAGAACCTTTAAGCTTTTAGCATGTAGAAATAAACTTCTGCAACCAGAAGTTCTTGATACCATCTGATCCTACAGCGAAAAAGTTCTGTGTACAACTAAATGCTTTTTGTTTACGTCTTCGGCCGTGATATATGGACCTTCATCCATGGATGTTTTGAGGATGTCAAAAAACAACTTGAAGCGGATAATGATATCATTATCTTCTTTTCATTCCAGTGTTTTCGTTATCTTCAGACATCTTCGGTCGTCAAAGAACTGTTGATTCCCCTTGATCTATCTCCCTTCTTCTGTATTTACCTCCTTGCGTCAGATCAACCCAATATTTTGTTATCAATAGGCTGCGTAATTGGCAGTAGCTTTGAGCTGTTCAGTGTGTGATTGTAGATTCTTACTTCTTGGGCGAACATTCGAACTATTTTTGAATAACAAACTAGAACTGGTGGTCAAGAATAGTTGGCTATCCAAAGAATCCTTCCTCCATAGACTCTAAAAAGCGTACGATGTATATATTATTATATGCATCTTATGTATATATTTTTATATATTTGTATATATTTGTATATATTTGTACTCCGAAAAATCTAGTGGAATATTTTTATTTTAGTTTTTAGTTTTATTTTAGTACCACTTGAGACAGCTTTTTCTGGGTCCTATTGTAATAACTGAAACTTTCCTTGAAATAATTCTTTGCTTTTACAGTGTATACTTTAAAAAATTATGACATTATGAATATACCTGACCATTGCATGCCAATCAGCTTGAAAAGCGACACTTAGGGTCGTTTCCTACAACTTGAACTCAAAAAATAGTCAGCAATTTTGCCAGAATAGCAATTAATAATTGGATATTAAATTTTAATGCAGTATAATGTAAATAAAATGGTTTTTAAATAATTATAGAACATAAATTTAAATATTAGTTGGACCCGATTCGAGTGAAAGTTATGTTTCACGCTCAGCAGTTGGTAGCATAACCACATATCCAGAAAGTAAACTTAACTTACCGCGGTATATTTTGATAGAATTAAGCTCAAATACCCTGGAAGGAAGTTCAAATGAGCAGTAATTCAAATTTCTAATTATATTTTCTTTCTCCAAAACAGTTTTTCTAACGATACTCAACGTGGTTTAAAGCCAAAATTAACCATTTCTAGAGCCCGCGAAAGATCTTTTTATAAGATCCCATGATATTTGACACGACGTTTCGAGAACTCCTCAATCCAAAAATCAGGTTTTTACGATGGCATCTGTCTGTATGTCTGTCCGTCAGTAAACACGATAACACTCGAAAAAATGAACAGATCAAATCCATCTTTGGCACACTTGTCTTAGATCCTAAAAGAAAGGAAAAGTTCGTTAACCAGCAATTTTTGATAAAAATTCAAAAAGTGAGCGCATGTTGAAATTTTTTGAGACCACTTTTGCTGAATTTAAATATTCTATGTACGGATATTCATAGTATTAAAATGGGCAAGAAATTGACCCTAAAGACTTTTTTCGATAAAAAAATAATCAGGGTTAATATGAAAAAGTCAAGCAAAGAAAAAGATTGCTTTTTAAAATCCCTAAAGGACTGTCATGACAAATTTTTGGATTTTCTTAGGAAATCGAAACAGAAAATTTTGATTGCACAAAAAATAACGAAAAATCAAAAATTCCGTTTTGCTGTAAAACTATGTTAATACGCAAAAAGGTGAATTGACGAAAATTGTTACCACAAACAAGATCTACAAATTCTTTAAGAATCACTTCGTGATAGAACGCGTATTTTTTGTTTTATTCGTCAAAAATAACATTAAAAATAAAAAAATACAATAAAAAAATTGTGAAAAAACGACGAAAGTTACGAAAAAAAGATGCGATGAAACTTGTTTATAAATGTCTGTTGAAAATGGAGTGCGCAAAGTAAGTGTCAGAATGAGAATGTGTACCTCGAATAAATATCGCGAGCACCAAAGAATTGAAAATATTAAAAAACTGTCTGCTTTATAGAGTAAGGAGTTATTATATTTCAGAATTATTTCCAAAATTTTTGACTAAATTTTCAGAAATACGCACCAAGAAACAGTGAATTCAGTCAGAGCTGCACTGAAAGAAAGTTCATAGCAATATTTAATATAATATAAAAATTATTGTAAGCGCACTTAAAAAAATTAACAATTCGAATATTAAAAGTTAATATATTGAAAACAAGAATTGGTATATTTAAAGCAAAGATTGATATTTTATGTATTGAAACGTAGCGTAATATAAATTGATAATGATATTATCAAATAATATAAAAGCAGTTACAGAAATGATTAATTTTAGGTTATAGATTTGCTATTTGCCATTTCTCACAATTCCAAGAAATTTTCCTCTTGGTATATAAGAAATGTTCAAATCATTTCATTCTTTTCGAATGACTTATGATTTCTAGTATAAACTTTACCAAATTTCAGATTCCTCTCTCTTAAAACGTGAAAGAATTACTCCAATTTTTGAAATTATTGTCCTGCTCAAATTTAATACAATGACTTTTAAATATAAAATTTTGTTTACAACTTTCAAATAAATTATATTAATTTCTAAAGTGAAATTTTCATACATCATTAATAGATACTAAATTACTTTTTGATATACATATACCCGATTTCCCTAAATCGTCAAAGATTGTACGAAACTGTAATATTGGTTTTAACGCATTATGTAACTAAATTTATATGAGTGTATTACACAAATATGGTCCGAACAAAAAATCAATGCATCCTCTGTTTTTTATAGAACGCAGTTCACAGTCCTACAGAAACCCTAATAGCGGACGTTATCCTGGTCCTTCAACTTTTGCTGCTCCTCACGAACAACATACTCCGGACCGGAATTCTACAGAGGAACCCTCATTTCGTGCCAGAACCAGGTCTCCTGCTAGTAGGCCTTCTTCTATTAAAGTGCTTGGATATTCACTTGGAGAACTTGGATATATTCGACTCATTCCCCGCACAAATCAAACCCTTCGATTCGAATTTCGAAGTTACACTTTCTCCGCTGGTGCACCAATTAGTTGGAAAGTAGATGGAAAGAGCTATAGTTCCGTGCCAGCCCAAGAACATACTGTATTATCAGCATCCAATGGTGACATTTTTGCAATATTAGAATATAGCGGGGTTCTTCGTGGAATATATAGGTGTCCAAGAAGTTACTCTAGAGTGAAAATTAACATGATAAGCAGCACAATTAATTATTTAACCCAAGATGAAATTAGGGATTGTCCAGTAGGCAAAAATCACCCAATCTTTCCCCAAAGTTTTATTAAAACCTTTGAAAATTACGATACGCTACAGCGCAAATGGAGTCAAAATGGTGATTATAATCCAGGCTCTGCTTCTTCTGTCCGACAAAATTTACCTAACCAGGCTTCTGCTCTTGAGCAGACACCTATTCGTGCCAGGTCCATGGCTCCTGGCATGCCTCCGTCTGATCAAGTACTTGGATATACAATGGAACAACTTGGATATGTCCGGCTTATTCCTTGCAATAATCCGCACCAGCAGTTTGAATTTCGAAAATATGTTTTTCCTGCCAACAAACCAATTCGGATACGGAAAGATCAAATGAGCTATGTGTTTGGGCCAACCCAAGAATATATTGTATTGTCAGATTCCAATGGTAACGTTTTTGCAATTTTAGATTATACTGGGAATCTGCGTGGAATATATAGGACAGATAGAAGTCATTCACGAATAAAAATAAATATTATGAGTGGTGAAGTTGATAACTTGACGCCGGATGAAATGAAGGATTGTCCAGTAGGCGAAAAGCACTCAATCTTCCCAAATAGTTTTTTTAAAGCTTTTTCGCAGTACGATTCGCTACAGTATGAACGGAATCCCAATCGTCAACCTAATCCAGGTTATTCTTTGCCTATAAGAGATCGTCCACTTGGCTGGACTTCTTCCCAAGAGTCTTCTCTTGATACCAGACATAGGTCTCCTCCAGGCAGGCCTCCTTCTCATAAAGTTCTCGGATATGCACTTACACAACTTGGATATATTCGACTTATTCCACAGATAAATCCCCACCGGCAATTCCAATTTCGAAGATACGTTTTCCCTGCCTACAAACGGATTCAAGTAATGTTAGAACACAATAAATATGTTTTTGTGCCAACCCGAGAACATATTGTATTATCAACATCAAGTGATGATGTTTTTGCAATACTAGAGTATACTGGTATTCTTCGTGGAATATATAACACAAACAGGATTCATTCGAGAATAAAAATAAACATGATTAGCGGTGAGGTTGACAATATGACTGCATCCGAAATGAAGGAATGCCATGTGGGCAAAACTTACCCAATCCTCCCACGTTGGTTTAATGAAGTTTTTTCAAATGAAGATTCGCTACATTATGTGTACCAATAATTTGAATAAAAAAAGGTAAAATAAAAGATAATATTCTTTGTATTATGCAGTTGGATCAAAATTGAATTAAACAATTGAAATGCCAATGTGCTATGTTTATCGTGGCCAATTTTTAAAAAACTTGAAGCAAGAAAGAAAAATTAAAACAAAATTTCTGATTCAAGTTTGGGCTGAAAGACGTACTTTATATATATATATATATATATATTTAGTAATCTAAATACTTTTATTGCTAATGATTTTTTGCTTCACCAGCAAATTTAAAAAATAGTTTGTAACGTTCGAAAATATTAATAACTTGTATAACGCAATTCCTTATTGATTTTAAATTCTGTTTTTTTTTTCTAAATGAAATTTTGTCATTGAATTGGCAACTAATATGTGAAATGCATTTTTGAATTTCCATTGTTTAATATTAATTAATTTATTTACTTATTAGTTTTGGATTCAAGGAGCAAGGGTGTGTGCAAACGAGAAATGATCGATAAGTAATAATATTTGTTATAAAAAAATTATAATATCGAATAAGATAGTAACATCATTATCGGTTTTTCTTTTTAAAAGTATTATTTTAAAGATGAAATTTTTTTCTTTTATCAACAATGAGTTTTTCAAGTAATTTACAATAATTTCGTATGATTTATCGCGATTTAAAAATATGAAAAGATTTCTTATGATGCGAAGTTTTTAAGAAATATGAACAATTTCAGTTAAATTGTTTAAGACTTTATTAATTTTCCACGTATGATATCATTACATTATAAAAAAATCGACAATATTAAAATATATATTATTTTCAATTACTTAAAAACTTTTTTTACCTTGAATCAAGTTTTGTTCAATGCATCGATACTTCAAATACGCGCCCATGACTTCTAAGCCCATCTGCCGTTGATTGTCTGTACAATAACCTCAAATTTCATCACTCTGACACTTGGAAGACAGTTGCTCATTGCAAAATATTTTCATCAATACTGCCACTTCAAAATTGTATCTATAGTCTTATAAATAGCAAGAGCAAGGCAAATACCGGAAGAGAAACGTGGTCGGATAGTAATTTTCAATTAAACCGGCCATTCGCAGTGAAAAATTGCACAAACACTGGGAGTTTCACAGAAAGGAGTCTCTATAATATTAGAGAGATTCGCTGAGATCAATCAGACCCTGACGAAGCCGATCTCCAATACAACGGTCACACTTCGGTTGCAAAAGAACACAAAAATTGGCCTATCGGATAATGGAAACAGGTATTATGGACCAAAGAGTCCGAATTCGAAATTTTCGATAGCAAACGGCGAATGTACTGCCGCAGAAAATTTAACAAACGCCACGCACCTCAATGTGTGAAGCCAACAGTTAAGTTTGGCCGTGGTAGTCTAATGGTATGGGGTTGTTTCTGCTATGCTGGTGTCAGCACCTTGGTAAAAATTGACCGGATACTTCAGCGAAGCGCTATGCCATCTGGCATCGATTTGATAGGAAAGGGGTTCGTATTTCAGCAAGATAACGACCCTAAACATACATGAAAACTTTGTACGAACTATTTAAGATCAAACGAAGCTGCACGCATTCTTAAATTCATGGAATGGCCATTACAATCGCCAGATACAAATCCCATCGAACTGTTGTGGGATGAGCTGGACAGAGAAGTGCGGAAACTGCAGCCAACCAGAGAATCTCACTTGTGGCAATGTCTTCAGCTGGCTTGGCAACGATTGCGACCAGCAAGACTTCAGAAATTAGTGGAAAGATTGCCCAGAAATTGTAGAGTAATCATTAAATCGAAAGGCCAACACATTGATGAAAAACGGGTGGATTGATTTTCTCAATTTTTCCAGAACAAAACTCAAGAATATCACACGTAAAAGTTTGGTACTTATTAATATCAGATTTAATAATCAGATAAGATTAATGTGAATGACAAACTAGTGGGCCTAAGTTTTATTCTAATTTTTATTTCGATTTGCGCAAGATGGCGCTTCATTGGTACTTCACTGGCTTCTAAACAAAAACTAAAAAAGACGCGTTGATTGTTTTCAGGAAATATAATAAATTGTAATAAATTTAATTTTCAAACTCACCACCTCTCACCTTAGGGTTTCTTTTCAGTAAGTCGCCTTGCCTCTTACCGTCGGGATGCTTGTTTTCAATAAGTTCTATTCCTTCTCACAATCGAAGTGCTTGTTTTCGATGAATGTTTTACGATAATCGATGAAAATAGTGTCCTCTCACTCAGATGCACTTGTGAATGCACTTCACGAAAGTTTGCACACAACTGCGTAGTGTGTCTAATGTTATTTGGTTACAATTTGACGGACCTTCTTTGCCGATCGAGTCAACGTTAAATTCACCATTTATCACTTCACCCAAAATTACCGAATAATGCGATGGACAACTGTCATATTGAAAGTTACTTTACTTCCAACCGTCTAAATGATCGTCAATAAAATACCGAACGACAAGGTTTTCTCTAATCATACTACACTAAACGTTCACGGGCTAAGAACGCTAAGGCTCAGCTTCGCGCAACCAGTATGGGTTTTCCACACTTTAATATTGCATGTGATGTCGATTACCAGGTGTATACATATGAAACCGGTATTGCCATTTAGCGGCCAGTAGGCACACTTGTAGGCACTGTCGGAACTTACCATTTGTGCTAATTGGCGTA
>NC_046657.1:64969806-64979298 GCF_010883055.1 Belonocnema kinseyi
GGCGCATACTTTGAATAAAATATTTGTTATCATTCTCTTGAAATAAATGTGTTTTTTTCTTGAAAAAATACCGGTTTCATATGTATACACCTGGTAAATACACCACGGTTCGTGAAAGACGACTCATCTCATAAAAATACTCGAAAAACAAAATTTTGGTACCCTTGTATCTGCTGAAGCGCCCATTAATGCAACGTCGTTTCAGATCAGCCAGCTATAGATAGAGGAGTAGGGAGCTGCAACGGTTCTTGAAACCAAAGCTCATTAAAAAGCAACTGGTATGCCCAAATGAAAATTTCCAACGCGACTAGTTAAATGTCGTGCTCACAGATGAGTTATCGTTCCAGGCATTGGTTTATACACTAAGTTCATGGTCCGTATACGCTCTAACATTTGACCAACGCAGCGTTATGAATCCGGTCAAGGTTTATTTGTAGGGTTGTTTCTGCATCTGGGTTTTGGCGTAATGCACGTGTTGGCTGGCCACTTGAGCGCCAAGAGAATGCTTCAAATCTAGCAGACGGCTTTGATAAAGTCTACGGAAAAATTCTTTGGACAGAGAAATAGAAAATCGATACTTCAGGAAGATAACAACCGTAACACAGCAGTCGCCTGCGCAACCAAGGACGAGAGGAAAAAAGGATCACTATCTTGAACTAGCCCTCAAAATCCCCAGATGCAAGTCTCATAGAAAATGTGTGATTTAAAATGAAGAAGATGTGTCGGGAAACGCTAGTCTTCAACATCAAAGCGCTGACTCGACACCTGCATAATATTTGGAGAACCTTACGCTGAACTATAACCGAATGTTCCAAACTAACCGATCATTTTTCCTTGTTTATTTTTCGTTTAGAAGCACATTATTTGAACAGTCAACAATGTCAGGTTTGGCCAGTGCAGCGCCATTTGGCGCGAATCGAATAAAACTATTCAAATGAAATTTACGTAGTTTTCTTATCCTAAATCCGAATCTGCAGTAAAAAATATAGTTTTACATTTACAAAATAAAAAGTTTTGGTGAAGTTATTTTTTTTTGTTACATGCGTATTTCTGGAGATATTTGACTGTTTCAAGATAAAATAATGACACTGTAATAGTGTTCTTGTGTGTATGTTTCAAAGGTCATTTAACAGTGTAATGTAATATATTTATCTACCGTTCTGAACGAATATTTTTCTTTTCAACGTCACAAAAATTCTGAACTGTGTAGGGCAATACTAAATTTTCACATTAACCAAATAACTTCTGGCTCAGATGAAAATGTAATACGGATAATGCTAATCATAAAGAATGTAAATTAATAGAAATATCTACCAAGGCCAAAATTGACGCCAGTAATTTCGTTATCTCACCTACGAGTGAAAGAATGACTGCTAGCATTTATGTTTACTCTTATAAAGCATTTGCCTATACATGAAATACCAAATTGTATTATATTCTAACAAAATTATTCCTCGCAGCATTAATAAGTTATTAATAATTATTAATCACCATTATTAATAATTATTTATTAAATATGTATTACATATTTAATTAAATAAAATAAGAATACCAGAAGATTTTACCACTAGGGCGTATTTTTATTGCCTTGTTTGTGGAATTTAAAAAGGAGCGCGTTTTTTTGAAAAAGGTCGAAAAATCATTCCTATATCTACAAAAAATTCGTTTCTTTAATGTTGCGGAAAATTCAATAACCATAGAAAGTTTCTTAATTTAAATGTTGTTCTTCACGATCCAAACAAAAAAACGCTTCCTATAAAAAATAGTTTAAAATAAATTTATGGATATAATTCAGGAGAACAATTTTGTTAACTATAATGTTTTATTGTAACCCACAATATTCCAAAACGTTTGTTTCATTTTTAATGTTATTTTTAATGATGAAAACAAAAGCAGCGCGTTATTCCACATACAATAGAACAAATATGTAATAGATATCAGATAAAAAATGTACTCATCAGACTCACAGGTCATTTTAAGTTACCTTCAATTTACTTTCACAAATGTATATTGAAATTTAGTAAAATGCTTTACTTTATTCCAGTACCAAAATGCTGATTTCTTATTTATGATAAGTCAGTGCTTTATTCAAGATGGTTTTCACACTTAAATTTATTTGCTTCCTTAATTCAAGTCAAATCTGACTATCTTCTGCTTATTTCCCGCATAAATCGGATCCGTCGATTCGAATTTTTAATGTACGTTTTTCTGACGATGAACTGATTCTCTTGCTTATAGAAAGAAAAAAGTTCCTGACCGTGACAACCCGAGAACATATTTTATTTTTAGAAGCCAATGGTGATGTTTTTGCATTTCTAGATTGCAATGGGATTCTTCTTGTCCTACTTGGGACAGGTAGAACTCTCTGACAGTCAAAGTAAACATGAGAAGCGATGCAATTTTAAATAGGGCCACCGATGAAATTAGGGTTAACTAAAATATAATATTAATCTTGATCCGCAATCAGATAAAAAGATAAGTTACTGCTAATTACATTAAATTGAAAATTATATTCAGACCTCACTGAATGTTCAAAGCGTAATTTTCACCCAATAAAAAATGAAAAATGGCAGTTTTCTTTAAAGTTGGTACTAGAAGTTGAATTAAAAAAATATGAATTTTTATTAAAAAGTTGTTCAAAGAAAAAATGTTAACCTTTTTAGAAGATCGATAATTAGTGTCATACTTTATCTTATAGCAACATAGTTTGGCCGAAGAATATAATTTTTTTCAAAGAAATTTTCGATTTAAAAAATAGAACCGGTGATCATAAATGGCTAGCTAACGAAATTATGCTTCATCTTTACGCTTTAAAAAGTGTACCAAATCTAAAGCTAATCGCCCAGTTTCTTAGAAGGTTATCCTGTTGACAGACAACGAAGACAGTCAAAAACCTGGTAAAAACTACCACTACTAAAATCAGTCCAATTGTATAAAACTAATACCTTCCATTCTAGATGAAATTTTCGTCATTAAAATGATAATTATAAAAATATAAAATGATATAATTATCTACGAAGGAAAATCTTGACACTAGGAACGTCGTTATCACAAAAGCATGTGAGATAACTGCTACTTATGTATATATTTGTACTCTGATGATGCACGGAAATATTTCTTAGATACAGCTGTTAACCAAATTATTTACTGGAGCATTAATCAATTCTTCTCTACTTTGTGAAAATGAGGATGTGCTGTACTTTCGTTCTCACTTTGGCGATCATCTTCAATTCTATTGGTAAATATAATAATAATAATAATAGTAATAATAATAGTAAGTAATAATAGTAAAGTACACAACAGTAAATTAATAATAATAGTAAAAGAGCCTCGGTGGCTTAGTTGGTTAGACACTCGGACTTCACCTCAGAGGTCCGGGGTTCGATCCCAAGGTTCTGGTGATTCGGAACCCACCTTAAGCTGTAGGTCCCCCCATCGTGTACCTGACTGCAACCCAGCCCGTCAATGATGGGGTAAAAACCAGGCTTTGTCAAATATGTCTGGGCAGACTGCTCCCATCAGATCACTTGATTGCATTATATAAATGCGTCCGTGACTGATGATATATACCGGGACAGTCCCGTGCAAATTGATCAATTAAAAAAAAATCCAACTCTAACCAAAAATGCCTCCGACATGTTGGGCAGTATAAGCCTGTGACAACATTTCAACTCAGAAATGTTTTTTATAATAGTAATAATAATATATCTATCATTCACTTTAGCATATAATAGTCATTTGTGTATGTATACTGAAAAAACTTGAGATTTCTTTTTTCGCGGTATCTTTTTTTCGCGACCTGTTTTTGAATTGATTAAACTCATCATGTTATTTTTAATGCAAAACAAACGATTCTGGAATCCCTAAAGTGGCCTCATTTTAGTAACACTTGAAACAGTTTTATCTTAATCTTATTGTAATATCTGAAACTTGCCTTGAAAAAACAACGTGTTTTAAAAACATACACTCACCAATAATGTTCCTTGTCATCCTCTTGATGCATTATAAAGCTTGCCATACCCCAAGTGACAAAAATCTAAGGAAAGCATTCTACCGACCTTCCATAGTGAAATTCAACAATTATTTCTACAAAGTGATTTTTAACTAAGTTTGACTTCCGGTGATTAACTCCATTCTTGAAAGTCATACTACAGACGTAACACCCTTCCACCACATATGCCAGTATAATTTGCAGGGAAGTATAATTTCCAGGGGTGGATTTTGTTTTGCGCATCTAGTACAAAATTTAATTTTGGGAATTTCAAGTTACTGCATGACTATATAAAACCTAGCTTAAACGAGGAAGGTGTTTTCACCTCACCTGTTGCAAGCATTTATCGTCGGAACGTCCGTATATCATCCGTAGAGGGTAGCTGTTTTCCGGCAGTCATACTCAGTTCAAAATTAGGTTGCAAAAATTTATTTATGGAATTTTCACATGTAATCTCAGCTTGCAATTTTCATATTGCATTTCCGCAGAAAGGACGTTTCGACAGAATAATAGAATATTTAACCAAGAAACATAATTTTCAAGAAAATTAGATTCGATAAATCTTTGAAATAATTTTTAAATTTTTGAATAAAATGAACACCTTTTTAACAATAATCTTCTAATTATTTTGCAGAATACAGTTCACAGTTCGACGGAAATCCTGATCGCGAACGTAATCCCGGTCCTTCTTCTTCTGGCAAGCAACATGCACCTGACCGGACTTTTCCAGATGATCATCCTTTTCGTGACAGATCCAGATCTCCTTCTAGCAGGCCTCGATCTATTACAGTACTTGGATATTCACTTAGAGAACTCGGATATATTCGGCTGATTCCCCGCACAAATCAGAACCTTCAATTCGAATTTCTCCGTTTCATTTTTCCAGCTTACATACCACTTAGATGGAGAACAAATGGAAAGGGCTATAGTCCCGTGCCAGTCCAAGAACATATTGTATTATCAACATCCAATGGAGAAATTTTTGCAATATTAGCGTATAGTGGGTGTTTGTGTGGAATATATAGGTCACAAAGACATTATCCGAGAGTAAAAGTGAATATGATAAGCGGGGCAATTGAAAATTTGACCCCAAATGAAATTAGAGATTGTCCAGTGGGCAGAAATAACCCAATATTCCCAAAAAATTTTATTAAAGCTTTTGCAAATAACGATTCGCTACAGTTGAAATGGAATTATAATCGGGAGCGTAATCCTGGTTCTTCTTCTTCTGCCAGACAACATTTACCTGACCAGACTGCTAATGCTGAGGAGTCCCATGTTTGTGATAGGCCCATGTCTCCTGGCAAGCCGCCTTCCGATCATGTTCTTGGATTTACAATAGAAGAACTTGGATATGTTCGGCTTATTCCTTGCACTAAACCGCACCAGCGCTTTGAATTTCGAAAATACTTTTTTCCTGTCCATAAATCAATTCGAATGCGAATAGATCAGGTAAACTGTGCGTTTAGGCCAACCCAAGAATATATTGTATTATCAGCATCCAATGGTGACGTTTTTGCAATATTGGATTATAGTGAAACTCTTCGCGGAATATATAGATCAGATAGAACTCATTCTCGAATAAAAGTAAATATGATAAGCGGCGCAATTTACGATATGACTCCGGATGAAAAGAAGGACTGTCCAGTAGGCAAAAATTACCCAATCTTCCCGAAAAGATTTATCAAGGTATATTCAGATCAAGATTCTCTACAGTTCGCATGGAATTCGAATGACGAACCTAATTCTGGCTCTTCTTCTTCTTCTATTAGACAACATTTACCTGACCGTACTTCTCCTCAGAAGCCACCTCTTGAATCCAGGTCCAGTTCTCCTCCGGGCAGGCCTCCATCTGATGAAGTACTTGGATATTCGCTTGCAGATCTTGGATATATTCGGCTTATTCCGCGGATAAATCTGAACCGACAATTCGAATTTCGGAAATACTTTTTTCCTGCTGATAAAAGAATTCATGTAATGTTAGAATATGGTAAATATGTGTCCGTGCCAAACCGAGAACATATTGTATTATCAACATCCAATGGTGACGTTTTTGCAATACTCGAGTATACTGGGATTCTTCGTGGAACATATCAAGCAAATAGGGAAAATAATTGGAATTATTCGAGAATAAAAATAAATATGATAAGCGGTGAAGTTGAAAATATGACCGCATTTGAAAAGAAGGAGTGTCATGTAGGCAAAGGTTACCCACTTTTCCCAATTTGGTTTGACAAAGTTGTGTCAAATGAAAATTCTCTACTGCATGTGTATCATTGATTTAATGGAAACGGATACACTAAACTATAATATTGCTTGTAATCTTTAGCCGGATTAAAATTAAAAATGAATAATTACACGATTTTGAGTTTTCAGACCCGAATTTGCGAAAAACACTATATCAACCACGCTGGTAACGAAATTTTAATGATTATTGCAGCTGTAACGTTTGCGTGTAATTTGCTATTTGAGCGCAATTCAAACACCAACAAAAAATGTCATAAGAAGCGATCAAAATGAAACACAAATTGCTGATTCAATTTTGCGGTTAAAACCTACTTCAAATTTTTCTTTATAAATATTTCGATTACTTATTATTTGCTGCTTCAACAACATTATTCACTCGCATTAAAAGATACAGTGGGGCAAAATTAAATAACATGTTGAACGATAACTTGTAAAACGCATTCATAATTGATTTTAGATTCTGTTTTTTGAGATTTTTAAAATGAATTTGTAACTGATAGGTGGAAGGTATTTTTCAAATTTTCATTATTTAAATTTTTATGTCAGGGCAACTTTCATCATCTCATTATCTTTTTCACAGTGTTCGACAGAAAAGTGTTATTTGTATTACGTTACCAGATAAGTTACTTTTTTACTAACGGAAATGGTAAAGAATTATTTTTCTAAGAAGCTAATGGCAATGGTTCATAAAATGTTTCAATATAGGATTACTGAGTAGTACATCTGTTGAGCGACTGTTCATTTGGGTGGTCATATTTTCTTTTATTGCTGCAAGTAGTATGATAGGAGGGTGAAAGAGCCTAGCTAACACGGGCCTTCTGGATCCCTGGGATGAGGTCTCTCGCTGAACGATTTCCAATTTTCGGAGTCGGCACGGGAATGACCTGCCGCCCGCACAGCGACCAAAAAACTGCCCTCGTTTGGTATGGGGGCCTGCGAACGGGTATTCATTGAGTTTCTCGCTCAATGCTACCACCCACCTGAGCCATGGGTGTAAAGTGATCGTACCCATGGCGCTTTAGGAGCTAGGACTTACGAAGGTGACCTAATGGCCTCTCAGGGACACCGGACGGCCTCCCCGAGTAATGAGTCTTACCATTGCATGCGGGGATCTGTAGGGTCGGACCTTTTATTTCCTTAGCTACTTGTGGGAACCAAAATGGATCATGCAAACTTAATTTCAAAAGAATATTGGAGAGGGGGAAAGGGTTTGGTCCTAATGGGCCTGACATAACCCTTTCATCCCAATCTCTCTTTCCTGCAAGCCTTACTCAGGTACAAGGTGACTGATAGGAGATACCTGGAATCGCTGCTCACTACAGAGCAGTTCACGCTCTTCAGGAAGGCAACTTGGACGGCTCTCGAAAGAGTGTCCCTAGATCAATGGCCAAAATTTAAGACTTTTTTCTGCAGGGGAGGGGTCTTTGTATTTGTGGCAGCTGACTCAGTGGCTCAAGCTTGGCTACATAAGGTTGTGGTCGAGACAAGACCTTGGGAAGGCGCATAATTTAAGGTGGGTGGTGTTGAGTTGCCTCAGAAGATGGTTAAGGATACGGCTTGGTTTCCAGGTAAAGTGGCCTGACTCGGCTCTTGCTGTTCTCAGCAACAGACCCGTCTACCACTTTGGACATATCAACTCTAAAGTTAACAGCCAGAAGCAGAAGGAGCCTGTCGGTAGACAGGAAAATCGAGATCAGACCTAAATGCCTCTCCCGGACTAACCATCACACAAACTAACTTGCATCACACACATGTATCTCATTAATCCAGGAAACCTAGTTAGTTCAAAATACCATTAGGAGACCGCAAGGCGGCTAATCCAAGGGCTTGCATACTGGCGAAGGGAGTCAACGTCATCCTGCTGCTTGAGCTAAGTTCTAGAGACCTAATGGTAATAGTTACAGATCTTAAGGGAATAGGAAGGCTAGTCATGAGATCGACTTACTTTCAATATGACAGTGATACCAATCCACCGATTGAGGTACGAACACTGGGGGAATACTGCAAGGTAAGGGGTCTTCCTTTTATGCTGGGGTTAGATGCTAACTCCCATTATACTTGGTGGGGCAGCGCGGACATCAATTCAGGAGTTAATGATAGATATTAGATATTCTTAACACGAGGAGAACCACGACATTTCGTAATTGGGTGAGGTAGGAAGTCATTGGCATCACTATCTGCAGCAGTAGTTTTAAAGATCACATTAAGAATTGCAGAGTCTCATGTGAACCGACTTTCTCAGATACCTGACAAATAGAGTTCGTATTGGAATCCGCTGTGACCACAGGCCCTAAATGGGTCAGAAAACAAAGAAGAGCGGACATATAAAGCTCGAAGAGCTTCACATGGGTAGCTGAGAGAGGTTCAGATGTGTCAGTTCTGGCAAAACGAAGGAACTGTGGACTTCCTTTACATCGATGAGGGATGATTATAGGAGTGAAATACGTAAGGGAAAGCATGAAAGCTGGGCCAACTTTTGCATTGATACCAAAAAGGAGCATAGGCGGCCAGACTGGATAAGATACTTTCTCGAAATCCGGATGCTCAAGGCACATTTTCCGGGCTTCACAAAATTAGGAGAAGGGAGGACGACACCTCCAAGAATTTTAATCAAATCCGCCTACGGCCCAGCTGGGCTTGAAACGGCGTCTAGATAACGAGATTGTTACCCCAGTCAGAGCTAGGTGGGCCCTGAAGTCCTTCAGTCCTTTCAAGTTTCCTGCTACGGATGACATATATCCAGCCCTCTTACAGAGGGCTGATGAAATCCTCATTGGGCCGATTGTGAGACTTGCTAGGGCTAGTCTGGCGTTGGGTTATGTTCCGGCGGTACAAAGGAGTGCGTGAGTGGTCTTCATTTCGAAAGCAGGCAGGATCGGTTATACTTCACTCAAGGATTTCCCACCCATTAGCCTAACATCTTTCCTACTATAGACAGTGGAAAGACTCGTATACAGATATATCCGCAATAAGATTTTGACAAGTAATCCTCTCCACAAGCAGCAACATGGCCCTAAGCACAGCAGTTAACCTTATTAAAGGACAACTGAAACAGAAAGGCCTCGCGATTGGAACCTCCATAGACATCGAAGGAACCTTTAACTACACCTCTGGAGAGGTGATCCAAGCGGCTATGATAGCACATGGTCTCTTACTGCAGTCGAGCTTGATGCATTACAGCGAAGAGTGCATCCAGATGCTGACCGCGCACGATTACCAGTAAATCGTCCGCATAGCTTATAATGCGGACGATT
>NC_046657.1:64979398-65015737 GCF_010883055.1 Belonocnema kinseyi
TATAATGCGGACGATTTACTGGTAATCGTGCGCGGTCAGCATCTGGATGCACTCTTCGCTGTAATGCATCAAGCTCTAAAAATAGTAGATTCATGGTGTAAGAGAACTGGACTATCAGTCAATCCGGGAAAGACAGATGCAGTTGTATTCATCAGAAGGTACAATTGGGAAATTACGAGTAGTTTGCCTATTCATGAAAGAGGAATGGGCTAACAGTGAGGCGCACCTACCCAGTGATGAAGACAGCTGTTTCACAGATATCTCCACGAACAAGGAGAACGCTAAAGTAGGTGTATATCGTACAAGCAACAAAATGCGCTTCACATTTGCTCTGGGGCCCTACGCAATAATCTGAGATTATAGCCTTGCTCTAGTGCGCCTATAAGGCAACGGACTTTGGCAATAGAAGAAAGATTTGCATCTGCTCAGATAACAGGGCTGAAATCATGGCCCTGAATGGAACAACGACCACGTCACTACTAGTATATGAGTGCTTTGAGGCATTGAATAAGCTAACGAAATAAAACCTAGTTACTCTGCTCTGGATCCCTGGAGATAGCGGCATCAGGGGCGATAAAGATATTAACAGTTGCCTGAATAAGGAACATCAGAATGAGTGGAGTTTGGTCTCTGGCTGCAGACAGACTAAACAATTCTCGGGCTCAAAGCTAAACCCTTATCGAGCGAAGGAAATACTCAAGCTCAGAAGGAATGAAGTCCAAGTCCTAACAGAAATGTGTGTAGGTCATGGAAACCTCCGGCATCAGAGACATAAGATAGGGCTTGAAGAATGTCCCTCTGTCGTCTGTGCGGAAAGGATAATGAGACTTTTACTCATATTTTCTGTCACTGCCCTGCGATTCCAGGGAGACGTGTAACACTCACAGGCTGTTACTGCATTAATGAGTCTAAAATATCAGCTAATAGCGTGGTTGCGATCCTCTGCCTATGGAGAGGGCTTTGGGGCAACGGGATCACCCAACTGTCAGGGGTTGTGACGATCTCAACCCAGAATATTAATAATAAATAATGAATATCAGTTTTATTTAAAAAATTATATATTGAGAAAAAAGATATTATTAAAAATATGGTATTTCGAGGTATTCTTAAGGCTTTTACTTTACAATTTATTATTTTAGCGGATTTCATGAATAATCTAGATCAGGTGATTCATTCTTTAAAAAAATACTCGAAAGAACAAAAGGAGGACTTTTTCGAGATATTTATCTTTAATTTTATTTTATCTTGAGAACCTCAAATAGCTTTATACTGAAGGGAAAAGGGATTTTAATTTTGTATTTGTCAACAACACACATTCGTTGTTACAGGCACGCAAATACCGAAAACAGGCTCAACAGCTTAATAATCAGATAAGAGTATTATGAATCGCACAATACAATTAATAAAATTCAATTGCTTGAATTTTAATGTGAAATATATTTCTTATTTTAGAAATTATTTAAAGTTTTATTTTTAAGATAAATGTCTAACTAGGAACAATTATTTGATTGAAAAGTAACGATTCTCTGTCGTCGGTGTACCATTAATTCAATTTAAAGTATCTAAACTAAAATAATATTTTTACTAATCTGAAGTCACATTAAAATGTCAAAAAATGCAGCGGCGCGCAATTGTTGGTTCTCGCGCTTAACGCTCGATAATATATTGATCTCGCTCTCCGCGCTCGATAATGTATTTACCTCGCGCTCCGCGCTTTGTCTTTGCATTACCCTCTACATTTGGGCACAGACCACAATGCGCAATTTTCTACATTCTACGTTAAAAAATATTATATCAAATGTCTATTACCATTTTTTTGTGTACCTTGGTCTAGTACTGCTTATTCTGATATTGCAAAATAATGATTACATGTTATTTTTTCTGATCCTAATAGGGCCCTGCTGTTGTTGTTTAATCATTTTCCCTTTTCTTATGTGAAGCTGAACACTTTTTCTTAAATTTGTCATTAAAGAAGGTTGTCACAGTACCTACGGCTTTGACCATGACATTCTCATTGCGATAATCGCGCTTCGCGCTTTAGAGATAGGTTATACAGGCTGTAATTTTTTAAAATATAGGCCAATCAAACAATTCGCCAATAATAGTTTTGAAATATATTTAATATCTAGTGAAAATTTTGAATGAAATTTTTGGATAAAAAAAAAAATTTTTTTCTATTTTTTGAAAATTTTAAAAATTTTGAAAAGTATATACCTTTTTAATTTTCATCAAAATTAAAAATTTTATTTAGATAAGTTGCAAGCCTTTCACCCATCTATTAGAAACTTTCAAATTTTTTTATTAAATTAATAAAAAAAAATTTTATTTTGGAAGTGCGCCCAATTTTTTAATTTTGGTTCGAAATATCTGATTAACGAACTTAGCCTTCACTTTAGGTAACTTCAGAAGTGTATCAAATGTGGACTCGATTGAAAAAATCCTTCAAAAGTTAGCGTGGCTACAAAGGTCAGGTAACCATACATACAGACATACGGACAGACCGACACCGATGAAATTTTATGATTTTCGGATTCTGCGAGTGCCGAAACGTAAAGATCCGTTAAAAACCAGGGACAATGTATATTAAAATTAACATCTCAGCATATGAAATCGCCATTAGGAGCATGGCATATTAAATTTCATTTACATTCATGATAATCTTTTAGATAATTTCATTTCACACAAAATTCACATAAGTATAATAGTAATTTTCGATTACTGTTATGCAAAAACCCTTTAAAATAATTGTTTGTTTATGGCGTAGAGTTAAGTATTAAATGAGACTTGTTTACTTACATATTATTTTGCTTGATATAGAAAAAGCGCCACAACTGACATAATTCAAACAAACAAACAAGATTGCATAGATATTTAGAAATGATAAAGAATAATAAAAAAATAAATAACAAATACACAAACAATTGAAAAAAAGTTCCGAAAATATATATTATTATCAAATTATCAAATTTTCCAAATTTCAAATAAGGATAAGATTCCTAATTTACAAAAAATATAATGCTAAATTTAAAAATATCTGAAATTCAAATTCGCTGAATTCAAGACCGACTTTTAAAATGAACGAATGATTAAATTTCTACAAATATTTCAATGCTCGAAATTCAGAACTGCTGAACATAGTTAATTGATTACTAATTTATGAGCTTTTAATATAATTATAAATAAGACGAACAATTTGATAAATCATTAATTAATAATTTATTCATTATTTTTCGAAATTTTGAATTTCGTCAAACTTAAATTACAGCAATAAAAATATCTATGAGAATTTAACAATCCGTTTATTTTTTTAGTTCGGCAATTTTGTTGTTCTTGGTAATTTATGATTTCGTTATTCTATTTTTCGTTACTTCTTATTAGTCCCGGATATTCAAAGACTTTTAAATATAGTGATGAAGAGCTAATTTTGTTTATATTGCCGCTTGACAATGTGATGCTACTATATAATAAATATAATTATTATATCTATATATGCCAAAAAAGGAATATGATAAATCCTTTAAGGTTTTTTTCTTTCATAATGAAATAATCACATCTCAAATGTGATATTTTTCAATCAATTACATTTTTTAACAAAGTTAAATTTTCGAAAATGTTTTCACGTTTTCAAATACTTGTCATCTATTTAAAACCTCTTTAATTCCTTAAAATATTTTAAAATTATTTTCAGTTCCACTAAATATTTATTGAATTTACTCGATTTTTGTTAGTTTTTATTTTGCAATCTTACTAAATTGTAACATTTTGCTTTAAAATATTCTAAACTATTTTTAGAAATTTAAAAAAATCGTTTGTTATTTTTAAACAATTTTCTCTTATATTTCGTGTTTTAAAATAAAAAAGTATTTAAACAATATTCTGAAATATTTTTAAATATTCTTTACAAAAACTTTACAAAAATTAAAAAAAAAACTTTGCTAGTTTTAATTATTTTTTAATCGTTTCGAATCTTTTCAATATCTCTCAAACTTATTCCAATTTTTTCTAAAATTATGTAGTATGGCAAATTTTCAAAATACTTCCTTGAAATCTTTCGAACCCTTTTCAAAAATTTGAAAAGATCCCTTGACTTATACTTCTTCCTTTAAAATAAAACCGACACAATTTCTCCGCAGATCTTTCATTATTATTAAAAAGCTCCTGACTCTTTTATTCGGGGTCTTCGGGAGTTCTCTGAGTTTGCTTTAATAACCTGATTTTCATTACGCAACAATAATTAATGAAAATGATTCAATAAAAAAAAAGAAAAACAATATTAGAAAAAACTACTGTGTCCTTTTCTCAATAATTATATAAATAAATCATTTTCTTAATACATTTTTAAGAGTTTCTAACGACTCTACATGACAAAGGACATATAACAGTCAAAACAACTAGAACAAATCCCAGCAAACACGTTCTGTAACTGTTCCAGATCAGAAAAGGAACTGTGTTCTATAACAGTTGTTACAAGATTGTGACAGAACTATTCTAGAACAAAAAGTTAACAGTGTTCTAGAACACTGTGACAAAATTGGGACAGAACTGTTCTCGACCTATGTAACAGCACTGTTCTGTAACAGCTTCTATGGATTTATTTTAGAACAAACTGATCACAGACGCTCTATGATATTTGTTTCAAGTTCATTTGAGCACTGTGCCGTAACATTGTTATATCGAAGTTCTAGAACCCTTTTGTAAGTCTGTTCTATAACGAATTAGGAACATTCTAGAACTTTTACAGAATTGTGATATAACTGTTATAGATTTGTCCTAGATTCTTATAATGCAGCGTACCAAATTTCTATAATCGTTACAGATCGGATATCACAGCGTTCTAGATCTGTTAAAAATTTGTTACGCAACATTCGTAATTGAGTTCTAGAATTGTTCTAGATATGTTACAAATCGGTGGTCACAGTGTTCTAGAACTGTTACAGAATTGTTCTAGCCTAACCTAGAAATAAATCTAACCTAGCCTAACCTAACCTCACGAAACACAATTAAACTGATTGTATTGTCCCGTTGTGTTTGCGGTACCGTTTGAATCAGCTTAGGCTTAACCTGCAAAGAGGTCAAACCTATCCTAACCTAAAAAAACTTGACCTAACCTGACCTAACTTAACTTCACGTAACACAATTAAACTCATTGTGTTGTCCCGTTGTCTTTGCGGTACCGTTTCATTCAGCTTTGGCTTAACCTACATAGAGGTTTTACCTATCCTAACCTAACAAAACCTGACCTAAAATAACCTAGCCGAATGAAATTCAACCACACGTGTAGCTATGTAAGCGTACGGTTCTCAGTCTTAAAGGTGTGCTATATTAGACGCTAACTCGATCTTAACCTACAACTGAATCTAACTTAACAGAACCTAACGAAATTTTGCTTAACGCAACACAACTTAACTTAAGTGTTCCCGTTGTAACACAATAAAATTCATTTCATTGTACTAAAGGTGGTTAAAAATTTAGACGCACATTACTCATTTGAAGAAACTTAGACCTACAAGTAGAATTGACCCCATTTCAATTAACCTGACAATGTTTGCATCAATTAAAATGTAGAACTGTAACTTAAACATACAAATGAATAAGAGTTTTATTCAAAATTTTTTTCTCCCTGCTTTCCTTAAACTTAAGGGATATATTTATACTATATTTCGTGTTTACATTTTATCTTGCTTTTTATCGTAATTAAATTGATTTACAGACCTACTTCAGTCTATTTTCTGCCTGCTATAACGTGTCCTTTTTTCTTCATTTGTAAGTTAAGATCGAGTTAACCTATTAAATATAGCACATATTTAAGACTGAGAATCGTACGCTTACATAGTTATTATTTAATTTAGAGCATTGAAAATCATCGCCTCGATTTAGAGATTTTGTGGACTGAATCTGAATCTTTAAACTCAGTAATTTAGAAAAGTTAAAAATTCTCAGTTTTGCTATTCATCTGCATTCAATTTAAATGAGGTAAGATGAAGTGTTAGTACCTTCGATTTTACACGCATAAATTATTGAGCATTTAAATGCAAATTTTTGCATTAAAAAACTTTAAAACTTAAATGTGAATAGTTTACAATTTAAAAATTTCACTTTATGTGCTTTAGTTTGTACTTTACTTTTTATTAATTTAAATGGAAAAATGTTTAGCCATAGAGTTTTAATTTTTTGATTATATTGGCCGTGCGTAAACGAAGAAAAACCCCGGAAATTATTATTTTTTAAATTTAAAAACATTCTGAACTACGTCAGGCATTACTCAAGTAAAATGATATAAATCAAGTCAAATGATAATAATATCTCCGAAGGACAATAATGACATCATTTTTTTATCTCACATTTAAGTGAAAAAAACGACTGTTTGCATCAATGTTTACTCTCATGAAGCAGTTGAATATTCATGATAGCAAATTGTAACATATTCTAACGGAATTATTTATTTAAGCATTAATCAGTTATTCCTCAACTCGGAGAATATGAGGACTGTCTATACTTTCGTTTTCAATTTGGTGACCATTTGTTATTTAATTGGTGAATATGATAATACAATAATATAATAGAATAATACTAATATTAAGATTAGACAATAATTCTATTTAATAACCATTAGATATCCTATTACATAACTATGGGCAGATATTTAATTGTTATTATTAATATATTATGTAACAATTTCAACTACAAAGACATATATAGCCGATACATACTAGAAGAAAACTAGAAGATTTTTGCTTTTAGGCGCGTTTTATTCGCTTAGTTTCATAATTTGAAAAAGCGCGCTTATTTAAAAACATGTCAACAACTAGTTTTTAGATCTTAGTTAGTGTTTCATTTTTAATGTTATTTTTTAAGATTAAACAAGAAAAACTCTTTCTATAAAAATAGTTCAAAACAAATTTGTAGATATAATTCAGGAGAACAAATTTGTTAACTAACATTTTGTTTTATCCTGTGTCGTGGAAAAAATTTACGTTTTATTTTTAATGTTCGTTTTACTATGAAAAAAAAAACTAAATTAAAAAAATAGTGCCGCAAATAATTATAAAATGAATTGCAAGGGTCAATAATTACCGAGTCATTTAAAGTTGAAGACTAACAAATCAGAAGTTTTAGTTTTATAAGTAGGTTGTGACTCTAGTGAAAATTTACACGTCTGCGAGATACAAGAATTAAAACTTATATTTTCCGCAATCTACTAAATTGGGCAACATTCCCATTATTCATTTTAATTGGCTTGAATTTTTCCGAATTTTCTAGAACTCAATAAAATTCTTCTGAATTCTTCAGAATTTTTTTATTTCAGCACAATTCTTTTGTTTTCAGTGGAATTATCTTGAATTTGTTATAATTCTCTTGAAATGAGCAGAATTGTCCTAAATAAGAGAAATTCGCAGCAATTATATAGAATTCTCTTGCATTTTGTAGAATTCTCTTGAATTCAGAAGAATTCTTTTGAATTCAGTGGAATTCTCTTCAACTACGTTTAATTGTCGTGAATTTAGTAGAATTATAGATAAACTTTTTTTTTCGGATTGCTGGCCTCAAAAAATTGAACTCTATTCCCCTCCATTCCTTCTTCCCTTTCTTCTTCTCCATCTTGCCCAAAACCCGCTTCACCCATCCTACTGCCCTTTTGCCCCCCCCCTTCATGCAACAATACCTGCATGCTTATACCACTCCTTTCCACCTCTTTAAATTCCTCCAACTGCGCTCAACTTTTGTAACCCCTTTCCCGCACAATTCACACATTCTCTTCTCTCTAGAAAACCAGAACCTATTATAATTCTTTATGCAACCACATCTCATTCTCGCTATAAATTTTTGACTTTATTGCTCTCCTTTCTGACACAAGAATATCGCTCTCTCTCTCTCTCTCTTGGCATAATCAACACATAGTTCCCGTTAAACCTTGACTCTCTTACTCGCTCCTTTTCTTCTGCCTTCTCTTCCTCCATGCCATTCTTTTGAATCAACTTATATAACTTCCGTCTTTCCTCGTGCATCGTTATCAATTCATCTATCTGGAATCGATTCGTTCTAAAATACCTTTCCATTTCCACCTTCATCTTTGCACCACTACGTCTGCTCTCCTTCTCCCATCAACACTCCCGAACCAGCTTACCCCCCCGCCCCTTCCAAAAATTTCTCCTCATATTTACACACTCGACTCCCTGTTATAGTCCCGGAACTCGTTCTTCCTATTTCCCTTCTGCGACTATAGTTCGGCATATTCCTTGCTAACCCCAGTGTCCACTCTACATAACTCTCCTATATCCCATTTACCCCCTTACTTACCTTCAACCCCCACACCGCCAGTCCGTGAAATAAGACACTCATCACTAACGAATCAAACAATTTCATTCTTCTTAAAAAATCATTTGCGAACAACCTCTTCCCCAGCCCAGACACCTGCTTCATCACCACATTTGCCCTTCTCACGCTCTCTTTTATGTGGCCATCCACTGCCGCATTCCGTCGAAACAGGAAGTCCATGTTCACAAACTCTTTTAGCTCCTGTACCGCTTTTCCCTTCCACTTCCACTTCCATTCCCCTCCCTTATCTCTTCTACCTCCTTGCCTAAACACCATGACCTTCAAATTGCCCGAATTTAACTTTAACCTCTTTTTGCCCAAGTATCTCATCAACTTTTTTATCATCTCCTTTAAAGCGTCTTCGCTCTTTGATAGGAAGCACTATGTTATTTACATATGCGAGTGACAATATCCTGATTCCTCCAACCGTAACTTCTCACACCATTCTTTCCGCTAGCTAACTTTCCATATCCGCGACCAAAATTGCAAAAAGCGTTTGGCTAAGCGGGCACCCTTGCTTCAACCCCCTATCCATCCTGAATCCTTTCGAGATTTCCTCTCCTCCTCTCACCCTATCTTTCGTCTCCTCAAATACCTCCCTTGCCCTCTCGATGAGGGCCCTCTTTACTCCCCTCTCTTTCATCGCCTCCCACAACCTCCCGCTATCCACCGAAAATTATATTAAATTCTGTTAAATTTGCTTGATTTCAGTACAATTTTTCCGAATTGTGTAGAATCTCTTTGATATAGTAGCTCTCTTTTAATTTGGCATAACTCTCTTCAATTCAGCAGAATTCTCTAACGTTAGTCAGAATTCTCTTGAGATATAATTTATTTTATAAAAAATGATCTAGTGAGATAAAAATTTGGTTAAGGGAGCTTATGAAAGAACTCCAGAATTTGAATATTTTTATGGTTAAAATTGAAAAAAATTGGTATTATTCTAAGCGTGTTGCGAAAGTCCGGAATTCTTGTTACCAATTGCACAATATCTATTATGCTCCGCTATTCATGTCTTCAACCTCCTTGAAGTTTCTTAAATATAAACTTTGTTGCAACAATTGTATTTGATCGTGTAAACTAAATTAGATCAATTTTCTTTAGCATCCTTGTCTTTGTTATTGATAAAACAATTTCCTAATTTCCTGCTACTTTTTGAATAAAAATTAATATTAAATTTGTTGAGAGAACCTCTAATTCTTTTAGATAACCTTACCAGTTTTATTTTTTATTATTATTAAAGCAGTTGTGTTTTTCAATAATTCCTTCTTTTATAACACTCTCAATTAGTTAAACACGTATTTCCCATAAGAAAAGAAGATGTTTTTGTCTATCTTTTTCATAATCCTCAATATTATCTCCATCGAATTGAAACTCAACATTTCTCTTCACAATTGGACATAGAATTAGATTTAGCAAAAATAATTTTCTTAACAAATTCTCATTGTTTATGTTTATCTTCATCCATAAACATGTCTGATAGTTTCAGAAAAAACAACAACATTATATCAATTAAGCAAAGAGAATATTATTAACAATAATCATAAATTATTTAAACAATTATCTTTGTAAACTTGAATTCATTATTACCTCACTTTAATTGAAAATTGCACAAAAAGCCAGAAACTTCAGAGAAATCCTTATCGTTTAAGCATTATTGAAATATAATATGTTTAATAAAAATAATAAATTGTTTAAACAATTAGTTTCTTGATTGTAATTAATTACATAACTTATTTAATTGAAAATTTGACTAAAAGTGAATTTTGTTCAAAACTGTATTGTTTTGCATTTTCCTCAGATAATATTATCAACGATAATGATAAATTGTTTATACAATCACTTTTCTTAACATTGAATTAGAGCCAAAAACTCGCAAACCCCATTTTTTTACTTGTCGGGTTTTTTCGGACCCTATAAAACAGACTTATGGTGTTGATATTTGATAAGTGATATTGTATTCTAATTCTATGGCTAATTGTGAAGAGAAATGTTGAGTTTCAACTTGATTAAGATAATATTGAGAATTCCGAAAAAGTTTGAGAAACTCGTATTTTTCTCTTATGGGAAATACGTGTTAAACGGCATGGTTCTTAAGGACTGGTTTCAAAAAAAATTTACATATAAATGTCAAGAATGAAAATTATCACAGTACCAAAGTCCCCTAAAAATATTCAAATTTATTCCTGAAAATTCTCATCACTTTAAACAAACCTTCTGAAGCATCCCTATTATGCCACGTCTTCAAATGAGACCTAGGAGTGGTTTAAAAAAGACTATTGACAAACGAACATGACGTTCAGTTTCTGACATTAAAATAGTATGTCGAAAAATATTTTTTCATTCGTCCGCGACTGGTGCATTTATTTTAAATATGAAATTGTAATATTTGGAATGTGCTTAACAACCCTTTTAGTGATTTTGAGATCAATTTCATACATAGTTACATGATATTTGGACTGCTATCAACTTTATAGCAGGCGACGATTTTTCACTGAAAAATTATTCCGAGACAGTTTAAACAATCGAAATATCCACAGCTTCATGTAAAGTTTCTTCAATAAGGTACACTTTATCTATTTTTTTTCTGCAAGCCTGTGTCTGCTAACCAAAATATTGACTTTTGTGCCATCGTTATTTCACATATGTGTGAGATAACAGCTAATTAAGTACATATTTTTAATTTGATAATTCAATGGAAAATTTCTGATACCGTTCTTAAATACATTATTCACTAGAGCATTGATTAGTTTTTTCTCTACTTCGCGAAAATGAGGATGATCTATACTTTCGTTTTCACTTTGGGGGTAACATTTATCCGTATTGGTGAATATGTTAATATAATATAACTCTCAATCTTATTATATCTCATGTAACACATGTAATATAATGTCATATAATAGCTATTTTTCAAATTTAAACTGTAAATACTAGAAATTTCTTTCTTTACGAAATCATTTTTTTCGCGTCCTATTCTTGAAAAGAATAACCTTATGTTGTTATTTTCAATACAAAACAAATTATTCTTGGATGACGCTAGATTCTTATTCGAGTAACACTTAAAACGGGTTCATCTGAGTTTTATTGTAACTTGTAAGTTTTATTGCACTTGAAAAGCGTCACCTCAAAACGATTACTACGATTAGCACTGAAAACACACACACACCAATAATGGCCCGCTTCACGTTCTTGTTGCTTAATATGCTATTAAGTTTACAATGAAGAAATTACGTTTTAACCGAATAATAGAATCTTCAACTTTAGTTGAATTTGCAGTTAACAGAAAGGAATTCTTAACTTTAAACAAAATAGTTTAATTTTTAACAATAATGATTAATTTTTTAATCAAATAGTTCAATTTTAAACCTACAAAGACATTGTTTTAAGAATATTTGAAATATAGGGTTCTAGTTATAAAATGTAATGAGTAAAAGAGGATCCTGTTTTCAAATACTCTTCCGTCAAAAACTGCTTTCTGCAAAAAAACTTGAATACAGCGAAAGCTATATTTTATAAATATTCTAAAAATGAATCTTGCATTTCTTCTTACAGAACGCAGTTCACAGTCCGACAGCAATCCTTTTAGGGCAAGTAATCCTGGCCCTTCTTCTTCCGGTGCTGTAAACCAACTTACGCATGACCAGACTGCTACAGAGGAGCCTCCTTTTCGGGCCAGGTCCCGGTCTCCTACTAGCAGTTCATCTTCTATTAAAATACTTGGATATTCACTTGAAGACCTAGGATACGTTCGGCTCATTCCCCGCACAAATCAAAACCTTCGATTCGAATTTCGAAGTTACACTTTGGCAGCTGGTACACCAATCAATTGGAGAGCAAATGGAAAAAGATATAGCCCCGTGCCAGCACAAGAGCATATTGTATTATCAACATCCAATGGCGACATTTTTGCAATATTAACATCTAGCGATGTTCTTCTTGGAATATATAAGAAACAAAGCCATAATCCAAGAGCAAAAATGAACATGATAAGTGGTGTAATCGAAAAATTGACGCCGGAAGAAATGAGGGATTGTCCAGTTGGTAGAAACCACCCAATCTTCCCAGAAACTTTTATTAAGGCTCTTGCAAGTTCCGATTCGCTAGAGTTCAAATGGAATCATAATCCTGAATATAATTCTGGTTTTTCCTCTTCTGCCAGGCAACATTCAACTGATTGGCATCATACTCCTGAGGAG
This sequence comes from Belonocnema kinseyi, assembly GCF_010883055.1. Taxonomy (NCBI): domain Eukaryota; kingdom Metazoa; phylum Arthropoda; class Insecta; order Hymenoptera; family Cynipidae; genus Belonocnema; species Belonocnema kinseyi. The sequence goes on from NC_046657.1 coordinate 64,991,911, forward strand.
TTTGTTATTCGTGCCAGGTCGGAGTCTCCTCCTGGCAGGCCTCCTACTGATAAAGTACTTGGATTTACAATGGAACAACTTGGTTATGTTCGGCTTATTCCTTGCACAAATCTAAACCAGCGATTTTCATTTCAAAGATACGTTTTTCCTAGCGATAAACCAATTCGAATGCGAATAAATGATAAAGGATATGTGTTTGGGCCAACCCGAAAATATATTGTCGTATCTGCATCCAATGGTGACATTTTTGCCGTATTGGATTATAGTGGGACACTGCGTGGAATATATAAGACAGACCTTTCACGAGTAAAAATAAATATGATGAGCGGAGCAATTGAGAATTTAACCCCAGATGAAATTAGGGATTGTCCAGTTGGCAAAAATCATCCAATCTTTCCAAACAGTTTTCTTAAAGCATTTTCAGATTACGATTCACTACGGCATGAAGTGAATCTCAATCGCGAAATTCATACTGGTTATTCTTCTTCTGTCAGACAGCATTCAGTTAATCGGACTTTGCCTCATGAGCCTCCTCTTGATGCAGGGTCCAGATCTCCCCAGGGCAGGCCTCCTTCGGATGAGGTACTTGGATATGCAATTTCACAACTTGGATATATTCGGCTTATTCCCCAAAAAAATCAGAACCGACAATTCGAATTTCGAAGATACTTTTTTCCCGCCGATAAACAAATTCGAGTAACGATAAAAACGAATAAATATGTTTCCGTGCCAAACAGAGAACATATTGTATTATCAACATCCGATGGTGACGTTTTTGCAATACTGGAGTATACTGGGATTCTTCGTGGAATATACAAGGCAAATAGAAGTCATTCGAGAGTAAAAATAAACATGATAAGCGGTGAAGTTGAAAATATGACCGATTTTGAAATGAAGGAATGTCATGTAGGCCAATCTTACCCAATCTTCCCACGTTGGTTTCGTAAAGTTGTTTCAAATCAAGATTCTCTACAGCATGTCTATCATTAATTCATTAAAAAAGGCAAACTAAAATACAATATTTTTTGTAATCTAAAGTCATATCAAAATTCAAATAAAAGATTTCTATCTTAACGTATTATGGTTATGAAGACCTTTTTTCTTTTTTTCTATTGCTAATTTCCATAAGGTCATTCAAACTTTTTCGCTGAAATATTCAAAATTCGAAATTACACGAATTTGAATTATTTTTGTACCTATGGCGTGGGCATAATTTATCGATTTTTGAGTGCAATGAAAAAAAAACTATGTATTTCAGAGAGAACTACTGAAAACTATGGAGAACTATTTTAATTTGTTTGAACAATGTTTATGATGTAGATATTTTGTTGGTTGAATAAATTTTACCTCATTTATTCTCCGAGCTTGTTTCGTTTATACACAAATTTATTTCGTTTTACTTTCAATGTTGCTTTTTACAAATAAAACAAAAACTAATTATCCTATAAGAAACTAATCAATCGCAAATTTGGAAACAAAATTTAGGTTATTGCTTTTCATTAGTTTTTGTGGAATCAAAATTTAAATTTTCGACTTTTTTAACAAAATTGCTGACGTTATTAAGATAATTTTGAAAATTGTAAATTGTTCGTATTTTCATATACTATAAATTGCTGTCGATAGGATTTTCAAACCTTAAAAAAATTGGTCTCTACAATTTTGAAAATGCTTTAACTTTTTCAATTTTCATCGGAAAGGGCTGGCCAACGAACTCGATCATTTTGTTATTTGGTTTCTGAAACTTTTTGTCAAAGTGCAGTTCAACTTGACTAGTTTTTTGGAAGTTATCCGGTATCCAGAGTACCACAACAACGATGATGACGCCGGACAAACAGACAATAACGTAAAAACTTTTTTCCTGACTCAGTGGGGCCTCAAAACGTCGAAATTTCATGAAATCCGCGAAAGCCATTTTTCGCATAAAACTAATACCTTATGATTATGCATGAGAAAACAAAAATTGCATTGCTGGACCCCACAGTCTCCCTTCTAAAAAGTACATTACATCTTCCTTTTACTTATAACTTGAAATTATTAAGAACACCCAACATCCTTGCTTGTATTTCATACGCTTTTTTCAAGGGGGGTAGGATAAAAAGTATCGCGCAATGTACTATTTGAACAATCATTTAAACTTTCCAGTTAAAAAAGTCGAATTTTTTCAAATAGTTCAAAGAAGACGCACGATGGAAGCCCTGTACTCTTTCCTAAACTGGTACCCATGATTCCTTTAGCTTTCAAAAATTCTTTTAGATTAGGAAATAATAAAGTGAACATCTTTGGACTTAATGCTTCTCCCTACTTGACTCCCTTCACAATATCCATCTTTTCAGATGTGCCCTTATTCTCCTGAACTGATAGATTAGCTTTTGAATAAAAATCCATTAATATCCTAATAAATTTCGATCCACATTCTTTCGAGAATATTTTACTCCAGAGGATTTTGTGATTTAATTATGGAAAAGCTACCTCCAAATCGACAAATAATACAAAAAGCTTGCCTCTTTTTAGGCTTAGATGGGTTTGAATTAATGAGGTAAACGTAAAGACATGATCCATGCAGCCTCTCCCCTTACTAAAATCTGCCTTCCAGTCCGGTAAAATATGCATTTGATGTTCCGGAAGCTAGGTCCGCACACTTATTTTTTCGACAAAATTAAAGTTGTGCTAAATTGTGCTAGGCGGCTTGAAGTATACAAAATTTTGTGCAAGAAAGAAAAATTCCAAAAACCTAACTGTTTAAAAACAAAAACCAAAAAAATTTATTATTTTTAAAAATTTCGAAAAACTAACACTCGGGCTAAGTTGTGTTCGACAAATGCAGACTTTATTCCCTTTAACAAAATTACGTGAGATCAACAGTTCTCATAATAAAACTCAAAATGTAAGCTCAAAAAACATAAAATGTCAAAAAATAGTCAAATCTCGAAAAAATGAAACTTGTGCTGAGTTGTTGCTCGACAAATGCAGTCTCTAATTCTTCAAAGAAAATTACGTGAGATCAACAGGTCTCATATGGATACTCAAAATGTACCTAAAACTAAAAAAACATAAAAAATCCTAAAAGATGCAAATTTTGCAGAACTAAAACTTGTGCTGGATTTGTGCATTCGTTACGTTATTCAAAACAGCGAAATTCACACCGAAATTATGATTTATTAATTACACTGCAGTTTTGAACAATATATTATGAAAATCATTCAGTAATTTTGTTAGACGGAATAAAGACTGCATTTGTCGAGCACAACTTAACACAAGTGTTAGTTTTTCGAAATTTGTTAAAATATTAAATTGTGTTTTTTTGACGGTTAGGTTTTTAAAATTTTTCTTTTTTTGCAAAAAATTGTGTATACTTCGAGCCGCCTAGCACAACCTTTCTTTTTGCTCTAGTAAGAAGTTGTAGATCTAGCAAAAAAAAAGTTTTTCAAAAATTGTGCCTGTTATTTTTGATTTTTCAAAAAACATTTACCGCACAAATGAGCACAAGTCTAGCACAACTTAGTACAATTTTAAATTTTTGGAAAACATATATTTGGGGATCTAACTTCCGGGACATATGCATTTGTTCACCCCAACTGATTAGCCTCTTAGAGATAATCTGCGTAAAGACTTTAGTGATACAGTTGACGGATGCAATGGGGCGGTTGTTAGATGGATCTTTTGCTTGCTGTTTTCTAAAGATGATTCTCACAAAAATTTGGCACTTTTCCAAACTTGTCAACGTTTCGCCCAAAGAAATATTTGAGTTAAGATATGTGTTTAGTTTTCCATTAAATTTTAACGAGCAAGAGTCAGGATCCCGGCCAGGATAAACAGACAAAAAATACTTTTCCCAAGTTTCTAAGTCTGTACATCTGTACCTGATAATTTTGATTTATAATTATGGAAAATTTTCCAAAATTTTTCGGAGTCTTTCGCCATTGTAAGAGAATGAAATAAAAAAATCCCATTAGTCTCCTTTTTGGTTAGCAATAGTCTGACATGTTCTTTTTTGGTATTTTCGTAGATGAATAATAAATCAGTTGCTGATTTTTTATTTTTACATTTTTGAAATAATTTTTTTAAACCTTATCAAGCTCTTTTTACATTCAGATACATTATAGATATTTCATTTGAAATAAGGAGTAGATGATTTATTATTAAAATCAGAAGTCGATTTATCTTATGAAGTTACAGCTACCGGAAAGTGATCAGATCTAGTCGGGACCCTTATACTATTAAAATCCTCGATTATTTATATGCCTACATCAATAGACCCAACTAAATCAATAATTAATGTAACTTTTTCTCTTATAAAGTTATATTTTGCCAGACAGTCGCCTCTATTCCTCCCGTTAAGAATAAGAAATTCTTTTTTTCGAAAATTAGTTCGTTCACATTGTTTAAACATTTCTCAGTATTTGAATTTTGAGAAGAATATATTGACCCTATTATAAAATTAAAGGAATTACTTTTAAGTTTAACAAATATATATTATTGCGTTTCGCAGATTATATCAGTTTTTTTTATTTATTCGGATTAGTGATGATGAGAAGGCCTCCTGTTGCTCTGCTAGCTGTTGAGCTTAACGATGCTATTAAATCTTCACTATCTGATTGGCAGACATCCTCACGTTGGTTTTCAAGCAGTTTTTTAGCCGCTAACATGTCAAAAAATGTATTGTTCACAAAGAGCTGGGTTCCTCTCATAATAGGGGGCTGGCCAAGTTGCTCTAGTTCTGTTTGACATTTTCTAAGTTTCCTATGCGTTTGTCTTTGCGTACGAGTCAGATCATTCGAGAAAAACAGCTTTAGAGAACGCAGGTTTTTTTGCCCTATGAAATATGCTTTCCTTGTACTTCGAGTTGGTAAGAGTGATTCTTCGAAGATTTTGTTGACATTTTCGTAGATATTCTTACTACTATTCTGATTCATTTCATAAAATTTTCGGTTAATAACTTATTGTTATTTGCATTAATTTTAATTTTCCAAAGATATACAACGTTCTAGTATGACCTATTGTATCTTAATCCAATATGAGCGAAATAGAGTATAAATGTATTTTTGAATTTCCACAAGAATCTTATCATATACACAGTGAGCCACTGGTTTCACGATACCTTCACTGATAAGATTTCCTTTACTTTAAATTTGGATTCTTTTGAACTCAAAAAATTTCGGACAGAATGTGTAAACAGTGCAATTCAAAAAAAAACAGAGGATGCTTCCTCATGTCCCTGTGGACACTTTTATCACCCTGGCTGTGCAAAGCTAGATACTACTATTAGAACCGTGAATAGGTGGTGAAACCGCAACCTCAATCATGGAATTCTGTGTGAAAACAGACTTCGGCATTTTCCTGCGGGGCCTTGTAATGAACTCGAGACGAGTTCCATGTCACCTGAGTTTTAGAACGCAGAAATAACTCTGGATAGAAGAAAATTTGTCGACGCAAAGTTCGCAGATCGCATACGTAGCTTCCTACCGAATTAAACACCGATTATTGAGGCATTGATGATCGAGGTGTTAGTGCACGACACCGTATTGGGTACCACCATATAGCGGCTCGATTCTGGAGCCATTCAAACAGCAGCCCTAGACCACCTGGTTATATAAAGCTGTATCCTCTTCCGCTTGTACCTGGGATCCATACTGGTCGAACTGACTAAGCATGCTGTTGACTAGCGCAGTGGAATCCCTGGCCTCTTTAATAACATAGCCACACAAAAAAAGTGTGCAGATCTGGTAACAAGACACACGTATTCCTATGGATTTTGGGGCGCTGAATTCAAATTCGGTATCAAAAATCACCTGTCACGTCATAGTTGAGCCAAAACCTCAAAAAATGACGAAAGATCATGCACTGAGGCAAATAAATTTCAAAATAATGCCAGTGATGCAAATTTTCACCTCAAAAACATGTGTACAACTGTGAAGGATCAACCCTTGCCTGATATCAACTTATTTAACATAACTTTACCCAACAGAACCTAACCTCACCTAACCTGAATTAACAGAAATTAATTGAACTACAGGTAAAGCTCTGTAAGGATATCTTCGCAGTAGCAAATCTGTGCTACATCGAATGGGCCAACTCGAGCCTTACCTAGAAATAAATCTAACCTAGTCTAACCTAACCTAACCTAACCTCACGAAACACAATTAAACTTCTTGTGTTGTCCCGTTGTGTTTGCGGTACTGTTTGAATCAGCTTGGGCTTAACCTGCAAAGAGGTCAAATCTATTCTAACCTAAAAAAACCTGACCTAACCTAACTTAACTTCACCTAACACAATTGAACTCATTGTGTTGGCCCGTTGTGTTTGCGGTACCGTTTCATTCAGCTTCGGCTTAACCTTCATAGAGGTTTAACCTATCCTAACCTAACAAAACCTGACCTAACCTAACCTTTTTTGCTTAACGCAACACAACTTAACTTAAGTGTTCCCGTTGTAACACAATAAAATTCATTTCATTGTACTACAGGTGGTTAAAAATTTAGACGCACATTACTCATTTGAAGAAACTTAGAACTACAAGTAGAGTTGACCCCATGTCAATTAACCTGACAATGTTTGTATCAATTAAAATGTAGAACTGTAACTTAAACATGCAAATGAATAAGAGTTTTATTCAAAAATTTTTTACTGCTATTAATGTCAAAATATGAAAGTACGCAAGAACAGGATTGCCGGCGTAATCGGTTAGGTTAGGCGAGGTTTTTTTAGGTTAGGATAGGTTAAACCTCTATGTACGTTAAGCCGAAGCTGAATGAAACGGTACCGCAAACACAACGGGACAACACAATCAGTTTAATTATGTTTCGTGAGGTTAGGTTAGGTTAGGCTAGGTTAGATTTATTTCTAGGTTAGGCTTGAGTTCGCCCATTCGATGTTGCACACATTTGCTACTGGGAAAATATGCTTCCAGAGCTTTACGTGTAGTTCAATAAATTTCTGTTAATTCAAGTTAGGTGAGGTCAGGTTCGGTTGGGTAAAGTAATGTTAAATAAGTTGATATCAGACAAGGGTTGATCCTTCACAGTTGTCGACATATTTTTGAACTGAAAATTTGCATCACTAGCATTACTTTGAAATTTATTTGCCTCAGTGCATGATTTTTCGTCGATTTTTGAGATTATGGCTCAACCATGACGTGATGGGTGATTTTTGATACCGAATTTGAATTCAACGCTCCAAAATCCATAGGAATGCGTGTGTTTAGTTACCAGATCCGCACACTTTTTTTTGTGTGGCTGTGTAATCAGTACCGATAACGTCGATTAACATAAATACATGATAATATTAAATTATCTTGATAAACAACAATTCGGACTCGTTTACCTAATCTAGAATGAATTAAATCTGAATTGTTACTTAATTCCGAGTTAGATTCTTTCAAGGATCCGAACAATGTTTCAATTTGACCCTCGCGGTAAAATTCCAACCGTCGTTGTGTGACTTCACTAATGCCGCAAGTATAGGTGTCATTTTGTAACTCTCAATTCCATTTTTTTGTGATTTTGAAATGCCAGGGTTAATTAGTTAATTACTACCTTGAATTTAAAATAGTTGAGCGCCAGCTAATTGTATAGTAAAATTAGCAAAAGAAATTGAGAGAACAAAAATTAAGAACTTATTTCAACTACAACGAAGGATTATAAAATATTTAGAGTGACTAGGCCTGACTAGTTTAGAAGTAAGGGCAGCGGAGTGAGGAGTGATCGGAATTTACGCTACACTGTAAAGGATATAAAATGTGCAAAGTCATTTTCATTTTAATTATATAAAACTGAAAAATAATCAATAAATGAATTTATTCTTTTTTCGAACACGTACATTGTGAAGTTGATTCACAATTTAATTAAAGAGCCGTGTCTATTGTGCGCATGGTAAATTTCCGAGGACGTAGAACTTTGATAATATTATACTACAATTTCGCGACTTTATATAGCCTGAATAACACCGAGATATACAAATTTTACTTGGCCGTTCTGAACCGACTTTAGAAATCATAACTTGATCACTGCACTCGCTAAAATCGTAGCTACACATATTAATTCTATTATGAGTCGAGATTAGAATCGGGACTGTAAAGTACCATGCTAAAGTTAAATTATTGTTGAACATACATACCATGAGACTGTATCAGTGAAAAGTCCCAAATTAAGTGCTGAAGTGTCGTAAGGTGCTGAAGTGTCGTAAGGGGGCCGTCTAGTGTCTCAGGTCAAAAAAGCATATTAAAAAAAAAATACATCTAAAACATGTTTAGAAGACGTGGGTAAAAGGATTTTTCGAAATCGGAAGCCGTTCAAAAGTTACAATCCTCAAGCCCAGTTGCTACCTTGCTCTTTTGTGTATTAGACTTCGTATTAGTTGAAGAACAGAAAGGTGTGGTGTATGGTCCAGGTATAGCAGATTGATGGTGAAAATTTTTTTTATTAATAATTAGATACAATAACTTCCAATCGCGTTTTCCTCGAAACACGATTTCTTTAAACTGCTGCCATAATATTTTAAAAACAAGTTAACTTATTCTACTCAAATTTGCACATAATGTTTAGTACACATATAGCTACAAGTTAAAGTAAAATAATTAACTTTGGTTCGTTAGTTTTTTACCAGCTAAAAAGACCCGAAAGAAAGTGGGAAAAATTGAATTTTTTTTAAAGCGTAATTTTTTTAAATTCTGACTTTCTTTCAAATCCATGTAGTGCCACAGGTCTAACAATTTGAATAATATTTGGCTCTTTAATTTCAGATAAGCAGATCAGCCAGAATCATGGAAAAAGTGGAGCACCTCTTTTTTATTTTTGTTCAAATTGGGCGGTGTACCTCCTGATATATACAATATATTAGCTTTAAAAAATTTCGAAGGATTATTTTATTTTCATGGTTTACTAGAAAAAATTCCCAAAGAATCATTTAAAAAACAGCCTTTCACTCTAGACGAACCCTTTAAATTAAATGCTTAAATGCGCCCATGATGGTGGTTGTTCTTAAACGAACTACACAAGCTTCGCGTCGGCCATGTTGAAAGACGGCGAGGTCAAATCTTCCGTTTTATAATCTCTGAATTACACCGACATAAAATTGACAAAATTCATTTTCGAGAGGCTAGTTCTTGATACTTAATATTAAAATTTCCACTCATCTGCCTTTAATGATTTCTAATAAATTCGGCTTCTATAGCTCACTAGAGTATACATTACGGCATTACCATTGAATACATGTTTCGTATTTCCCAGGTCAAGAGGTGTGCATACGAATAAAGAAGTCCATAATTATAAAAAAAACAATACATGTTTCCTCGTAAATCGAAGAAAATAAACCTATACAACTTTCGAACAATATTGTCAAAAACTAAAATAAGAATAGTCAAACTATGAACACTCAGCATCACTAACCCTAGTAAAAATAAATACACGACTAATTAGTCCTGTAAAATAGGAACCTCAAAAAAAATGAATGTATGGACGCACAAAAAACTGAGTAATCAATATGAGAACTTGATACCTATCGCATTACTACCAAGTAGGTAATTAAAATATAACAAAAAAGCTCGACTGAACTGTTGAGCGACGCGAGCATGAGGAATAGAAGGAAGAGCGATTGCGCTCAGTGGCGTATTTTGGATTTGTTTGTGCAAAAAATCGACGATTCCTCAATTTTCAACCGAATTGATTTTTTTTTAAATACTCGTGAATAAACATAAAAACTGTAAGAAAAAAAGATTTAAAATTCTGTAAAATACTCTTTCGTTGATCTCTTCAGAATAAACATTTCTCGGTTGAATAATTTGAAAATTAAAGTAATAATGATATGAACGTTTATTAACTATTATTTAGAATTTTTATTGCAACAATATAATGAGAACAGAAAGCTTTGCACTTGTAATGGTTTAAAACATAAATAACAATCAGCATCAAGCATTGTTTTTACGAATTACCAAATATTACACATATCTGAATAGCCTAAAATCGGCCAACAACTGCCGACATTTCTAGACGTTTTTTTGACGTATTGACGATTCAAACAGTAATAATAGCGTATCTCTCCGGCAGTAAATTGATTCACGAGTATTTTAAAAAAATCAATGTGGTTTTTAAATAGACGGATCATCGATTTTTTGCACAAACAAATCCAAAATACCCCACTGTGCGACGTCCCACTCACCGCGCCTTATCAGTGATGAAGAACACTCAAATATGTACCTGCCAGATACAGCGTGTCTAAGGAGGTGTTAAAAAGCATTTTCTAATAATGAGATAGAACTAGGCGGTGGCCAAAAATCTCAAGCAACGACTTCATTTTTCCTCTTTAGACTACAAAAAATGTACCACAGAAAAATACAATCGGCTAATTTCTTCAAATGTTTTTGTGCTGACTGTTAACGAAGGCAGACAGAAACCGAAGTAAATATTATTACTTTTCTATCAATAAATGCAGAAAAAGCAAATTTTTATTGAATTGAGTACACCGAATTTTCACGTGAAACCAAAATCTTTCATTTGAGATACAAATTTTATCATTATAATGTTCATGATAAAAATGTAAAATTTAACGAGTATCTGCGAAGGTAAATCTTGAATTTAATAACGTCGTTATCTCACATGTACATGTTAGATAAGGGCTAATTATGAATCTATTTTCACTTTAATGATTTGATGGAATATTTCTTTGTCACATATGGTATCTGAATTATCCACAGAAGCGTTAATTAATTGTTTCTTCACTTTGCAAAAATGAGGATGTTTTATATTTTCTGTCTCACTTGGGTTTTCATCTTCAATTATATTGGTGAATATAATACTATAATCTATATATCATTTTTGTTATATTTTATATAATTCTAGCATGAATACGGTTATTTCTCAGGCTTGTGGAGCAGAGCTTATGTTCCTCTTTCCAGCTTTTAATAATATAATATCAATAGTGTCACTTTTCTCCCCTTTGGTGCGTCATACACTATTAAGCTTACCATAACCCACAGGAAAAAATTCTGCGGAAAGAGTTATATGGAACTTCCATATGAAAAATCTACAAAAATTTGTAGATATTAATTAAAATTTTAATGAAATTTGATAAAAGTTTAATAAAAGCGTGTTAAGGTATAACTAAAAAAAAGTTGTACTGTATTCCGTAAATAAAATCCGTGATAACATTAATATACTTTTGACACCGCTCACCACTACAAGCTGATCTGCTGTGTCACCTGGCGAACTTTGAACCATGAGTGTGAGTGAGTTGTGAGTATAGGGGCAGAGATTCAGTAAGCGTCTTTCACTTCTAAATAGAATTTTCGAATTGTTCCAACTGCCCTAATTTACGATGACGTCAGTGTCACCAATTTTTCGTTATAAATTTAAAAAGATCCTTCAGTGCCAACAAACGTTCTTCGACAGTAGTACCTTTACTTACACAATGGAGGTAAATGCAACTAGGTTCTTCTGTCGTGTTCTGCTTTATACATAATATAAAACAATAAGTGCATGCGATTGGTCGAGTGGCGCAAAAAAATAAGACACCGATCAACTGAAACGACTTGGTTATGTTGAGGAAAACCCATACTCGCAGATTTGCGCAGATTCTTAAGAATGGAGATGTAATATGATTAATAAAGAAATATTCCCAATCACATCGTATTTTTAGCAGTTTCATCTTGCATAAATATAAAAAAGGTGAAGAGAAAGTATAAATATTGGTTGCATTTAAACATTCCTTATTTCATCAGGAATGATTGTGCCATGTTTTAGACTCATATGTATTATTGTTCAGGAGAAAGTGAGTTTCAAAGGATTATTACATGAACCTTATAGACTTAAGTTTTTGCCCTTATTGGCTGGGGGCACTGGGATTTTAAAAAGGGGATCTTGGAATGCGTAACTTGATTCAATGCATGCATTACAATGCTTAACTGAAAATGTGGCTAAAATTATATGAATATCACTAGCTTGTATGAGTAGTGTATCTAGTGTCCTTTTCTTTGGAAAAATTATTTTGTGATTGTCAGAAAGATACCATCTGCAAAAAACCAATTAATTCAGCCAAAAGTCTCAGACATACAATTTTGGAACAAAAGAATGAATCTTCTATTTCTTCTTGCAGAAGGCAGTTCACAGTCTGACTGGAATCCTCAAAGCGGACGTATTCCTAGTCCTTTTTCTTCTTTTGGCGAGCAACATGCGCCTGATCGGTCTTCTACAGAGGAGAGTCCTTATCGCCCCAGGTCCCGATCTCCTAATAGAAGTCATCCTTCTACTAAAGTGCTCGGATACTCACTGGGACAACTTGGATATATTCGGCTAATTCCTCGCACAAATCAGAACCTTCGATTTGAATTTCGAAGTTACATTTTGGCAGCTGGTACACCAATTAATTGGAGAGCAAATGAAAAAAAATATAGTCCCGTGCCAGCTCAAGAACATATTGTATTATCAACATCCAATGGTGATATTTTTGCAATACTATCTTATAGCGGGGTTCTTTATGGAATATATATAAAAAAAAGACAGAATCCAAGAGCGAAACTGAACATAAGAAGCGGCGCAATCGACATTTTAACCCCTGATGAAATTCGGGATTGTCCAGTTGGCAGAAACCACCCAATATTCCCAAATACTTTTATTAAAGCTTTTTCAAATTACGATTCACTAAAGTTCAAATGGAATCTAAATGGCGAACGTAATCCTGGTCCTTCTTCTTCGGCCAGACAACATTCACCTGATTGGTCATCTATTCCTGAGGAGCCCCTTATTCGTGAGAAGTCCGTGTCTCCTCCTGGTGGGCCTCCTTCTGACCAAGTACTTGGATATACAATACAACAACTTGGATATGTTCGGCTCATTCCTCGCACAAATCCGAGCCAGCAACTTGAATTTCGGAAATACGTTTTTCCAACCGATGAACCAATTCGAATGATAAAAGATCATTCGAGCTATGCGTTGGGGACAAACCAAGAATATATTGTATTATCAACATCTAATGGTGACGTTTTTGCCATATTAGATCATGGTGGATTTCTTCGCGGAATATATAGGGCAGATAGAACTCATTTTCGAATTAAAATAAATATTATAAGCGGCGCGGTAGAAAATATAACACCGGATGAAAGGAGAGATTGTCCAGTAGGAAAAAATCACCCAATCTTCCCAAACAGTTTTATTAAAATATTTTCAAATTACGATTCTCTACATTCCGAACAGAATCGTAATAGCGAAATTAATTCTGGTTCTCCTCCTCCTGTCGGAATCCATTCACATCACTGGAGTTCTCCTCAGGAGTCTCTTATTGATATCAGGTCCGAGTCTCTTTCGGGCGCGCCTCCTTCTCATGAAGTACTTGGATCTACACTTGCACAGCTTGGATATATTCGGCTTGTTCCCCGCATAAATCCGAATCGGCAATTCGAATTTCGAAGATACGTTTTTTCTGTTGAGAAAAAAATTCAAGTACTGTTTGAGCATGGTAATTCTTTCCCTGTGCCAACCCGAGAACATATTGTATTATCAACAACCGATGGTGATGTTTTTGCAATAGTAGAGTATACTGGCATTCTACGTGGATTATATCTGGCAAATAAGAATCACTCGAGAATAAAAATAAATATGATAAGCGGTGATGTGGTCCATATGACCGCATTTGAAATGAAGGAATGTCATGTAGGCAGACGCTACCTAATTTTCCCACGTTGGTTTAATAAAGTTGTTTCAAATGAAGATTCTCTACAGCATGTTTACCATTAATTCAATGGAAAAAGATGAACTGAAATAATAAGATAATAATAAGCTAAAAGAAAAGGATAAAACAATAAATAATTATTAATATAATTATCTTTTATAATTTTTCTTGGTATCTATTGATAATACCCATCCTGTGCAGAAATGTCCCCGAAGCCGCTTGGGCCAACTCAGGTTACATCCCATGGTCGGCAGCCAACCGGGCATTGTCCACGACAATTTTTGTGGCAATTACACATTTTTTAAGCGGTGCGTCAATTCGAAAGACATGATTATGGATGCTAGAGGAATTATAATTTTAAAAGTATAACTTACATATTTATTAGCAAAATAGAACCGAAATTAGCTTTTTAATACTCTTCTAAAAACATTACATTTTCTCGAATGTTTAACTTATTAAATAAAACTGCTATCGATTCTGCTGTGTGCAGAAGCAGATACCCACCATTTTTATAATTTTCTCAACTTACAGACAATTTTAAGTCTGTGCACTTTTAAATTTTCAACCAAGTATGGCGCTTTCTGAGCCTGGAGTCTACGTAGACGCACAGTAATTTTCACTTTAGCACCTCGTAGGAGAATCCACATTGTACTCACTTCGCGTCGTCTCTTCGAAGTTCAAAATAAAATCGAGATTCATTATTAAAGGAACCTTATTTCAGTAATCAGTTTGAAAACACCACTTAGTGCGCGAATAATTATTCTTTGAAATTAAACTGTATACCTATGTGTACAAATGTGTTTAATTTCTTTCTTCCTAACCCAAAATCAACATGTGGCTTCCAAAATAAAACAATTGCAAGGAGATTCTATCATCAGTGATTAAAATAACATTCCAAATACCTCAGTAGAATTGGTTAACTTGATTTGACTTTCAAAGTTCACTGTACTCTTTACGATGAACCTTAAAAGACCTCTTAATCGCTTAAGTCAAGAAGAATAATTGCTTTGAAAGCAATTACCGTGTGAACCAGAAGGTGTGCCCTCAGAGCTCTAGCAAAGGCGTGCCCATCCATCATTTTTTAGTTGAATTTTATGTATACGTTATTTGAATAATTTCTTGAAGTCCAGTACCTTCCATGGTATAACCAATCGAGCCAGAATATAATAAAATTGTATGAAAATCACCAAGACTAACAAAAACACCGTCTAATTCCGGGCAACATGCTTTTATTTAAGTGGCTTTAAGCCATAACGGCAAATCAAATGTTAGATCAATTATTATTTGCTGAAGAGCTATTCTTTTTTATTGTCTTCCAGGAATACGGTGTAAATCGTATCGTATTCGCTTGGTGGAGCGTTAATAAGACGCAAAAATGTAATAAAACTTTTGGTGATTTTGTTTTGTATTAGTTCTTTGTATGTAACCATGCCAACCTATTTTTATAACTTTAAGTTTTGCTAACAAAAATAAAAACTCATTAGCTTAGGGCGCATAACTGAAAGGCTGCGACTTTTCATCAACGTCTTCTTAAAAAATCTTGCGTAGAGGATGCTCTATTTTTTTCTGATCGCACAAATTTGTAGATGGCGTAATGTCGATTTTATGTTTATCTGCAATGTACAATGCAGAAAGACTTTCTTTAAACAAATAATCCACTGAGTATTTACATACACTTTTATTTATTACATTGCGTCCATTCTCTTCTGATGAAGGATTGAAGGAATAAATTTCACTTCTACATCCATCGTGATATCTATCACCAAATTGTACCAAACTATTCAACCTGCTAATACGCGAGGAATTTTCAAAATATTAGAACCCACGGCATCATTTAATTTCGATAAAATTGTGTCATCGATAGAATCGGTTGTGATAAATCAAACTATACTTCTAGAAGACCTACTTCTTTTTTGTTTTCTTTCTGTATATAGGCATCGGATGCATCTTCTCCGCAGTATATACATCAATGTTTAAAATAAAAATCTAAACTACCAGAAAAACGTCTCGCGCATGACTTATTAATCAAATATTTGCCTTCGCTCTTACATAAAAACTGATCGATTTTATATTCATCAAACAACTTGTAACGGCAGCCATGGTGTATCTGAAACTGCAGGTTCTGAAAAAAAGATTAAAAAATAATTTTTTATCATATATTTTATGTATCACTTAAAAAAAAGTAAACAAAAAAAAGTATTTTTACAACTTGAAGAATGCTTTGTGAAGTTATATAGTGAAAAATAAATACGTACGTAATTTTTGGGTCGAACTTGCTTATATTTTTTTATTGATTTATTGTTAAAAATTTGCAACCTGACAATGCATCAACATTCGTAAGTTTACTTCGTGAATTTTGTAATAATGGAGCAAATGAAAACAATTCAATCCATGCTAAAAATGGAATTTTTTTCATTAATAATTAATTATAAAATTCACAAGAAAAATATTAACATATTCATAAATAAATATGTATGTGTTTTACGCGAAAGCCGATTGAATGTTGACCATATTGATGTAGCGTAAACATCATTTACTTTAAAGAAACGACCACAGACTGCATCAAAACAGACGCCAAAAATGAAGAAGATATAAACTGTAAAAAGTGAAATTGAATACTGATACTTTATTTTACAACCAAAATTATTGATCAAATAATTAGTAAATTATTATCTTTGTTAAAGTAGATTCTGATTTTCAATATATTTTTTTTATTGAATATGTATAAACTTTGATTAGTGTATTGCATACATCACTTTTTAGCCGCTACACCAGACTTGTGCTTGAAAAACCTACTAATTAGTTGAAAAGTTAATCAAAAATGCACTTAAGTGACTTCATTTAACAATTTAACAACTTAAACAATACATTATTTTTATATTTACTATTATTTAAATCAATAAATAATGAATTTTGCAATAGAAAAATCCATGTTTTTTAATTTGTTTATAACAATTACATTTGTAAAAATGTTCAAATTTTGACAAAAGATTCGGTTTACTCGGGAATAAGTAGTTGGCCAAAGCCTTTGAATGAGTTTTCTACGTTTACTAATAAGGAAGAAAGCGATTTTTTTCTGAAGAGATTTGAAGCGAGCGCGTTCACTTTTGACCCAAGTTTTTTGCACTATATTTTTACCTGCCAAGGTAAAATCTGTCACTTTTTTTGGTACATTTGATTTTCTTTATAATGAGCTGCTCATACAAAAACATCTGCCATTTCACCACTAAGAGATGGTTTGAAAACGCATAATAACATTTTTTTTATCGCTACACAAACAATTGAATACGTACAATAAGCAGGTAAGTTCAGGTAATAATAATTGCAAATCTACTGGTCCTAGCACGGTTTTTGTTTTTTGTTTTTTTAATTTAGGTCTTGGGCTCTGCTATTAAATAACGTCGGCATTATTTTTCTATTGTTAAAAACAGCCATTTTTGTTTTGTTTTCTGGCATCGTGAAATAAGTATTCATGATATTTACAAATGTCTAACTTCATTTTTAGCAAAAAAAAAATTGTTAACCGTAATTAGAAAAAAAACAACGTTTATCAGTTTTTTTCGCAATAAAAATAAAATACTTGTTAGTCCTACATGCATTAATTTTGTTTATCTTTTTGTTTTGAACAAATTCACTCCTGTAAAGTATTCCAATTTAACCCATCGTTGACGAGTTTTATTGATTAAACCATTTTTAAAAATGGTCAGATTTGACATGTTTCACTTCACAGCCCACCCATATTTATTTTTCGTCACTTTGAAACTGGAGAAAACTCAGAATATGCTCTACATACCTTCCCAAACACTTTCGAAAAGTTATCTAATCTGGAATAGACTTTTAAAAAATGCATAAGTTTTTTGTCTCTTCCTACTGGTCTAGTGTGGGTACCCGCAGGGGGTGGGTCGTGCCGACTATAGCTCTGCAAGTTGAGGTGGCCAGGTCAACGGATCTAGCCTGCGTTGTCCCTTTGTGGCAGGTGTTCCTTGACTTGGACTTCTCCTGAGAAGCAATTTTTTGAAGATTTTATGTTTGGTTGGTTGAAGGGCCGATATTGTTGGATCGAAATTTAGGGTTTCGGAGATTCTTTTCTTGTAATCTGAATTGTCCAACTGAGACTGGCCTGAGACGGAACTGAAAGCTGGGGCTGAAGTACAATCAACTAAACGGGACTAAACTGACTAAACTGATTTCCGCTTCCAAATGTGCTGTATTTATGCACAAGATTGCGTCTCAGATTCCCGTAGGGGTGAGTGGATTTAGAAGTAGGGATTCCTCTTGGTTCCAATCAGCGTTGATAATCAATTAGGTAGAAGAGTGGTAAGAGCCTAATTATCCAATAGGGGTTGACAATTATATGTATGCCGATATATGGAAAGTGTCACAGTAACCATAATGCCTTACATCTCTTCCTAAGTACCACGGGGGTAATTGGTAAGATAGCCAATCATCGATTACGAATCTTGATGTACCCAACTATGAAGAATGACTCAGTTACGAAAATATAAGGCATTCTTTCCTCGATGCCAAAGGTAAGATATTATAATGCGTAGAAAATCAGAAGGTTTGCGCATGTTCTTTTGTTTATGTGTAAAAGGCTCACTCTTCAATAGATGTCATCTTGATTAAGGTGTTTATTGCTTTTAGATCTAAGATTCTGGTGCCCGTCATAGAAATAAGAAGGTTCAAATTCTAAAATGATGTAGATGAATAGTGAAGGTACCAGCATATTGTAAGCGTATGAGATTGAAAATAAAACTATCTTTTCTAGTTTCCTTGTTAATTAATTTATTGATTTTTAGTTAAGGTGTGCGTGTTTTTGTGCAAAAGATAATACGTGTCTTTTCTTGGGCTGTAGGGTTGTTCCTTAGAATGTTGGTTCAACCCTTACACTGTTCCGTCGTTCCTTACAAAGCTGTTCTTCACAAATGATTTTAACAATAGTAGGTTTGTTTATAATATGATTTTGAAAATAATATTTGGATATTGAATAACATCATCTAAGATGCCTTGTGGAAGGCAATTCCTAAATGATTTTAGATTCTGTTTTTTTTAATTTGTTAAAAAATTTTTAACTGATATGAAAAAGGGATTTTGGAATTTCTAGTCTTTAAAATTTGATATCAATGCAAAATAATACGAAAAATTAAATTTTTTTCTTGTTCGTCCATAATTTGGTAAACAACTTTCATAATCTTATTATCTCTTGGATTCAATGCGCAGGGGTTTATTCAAGTGAAAAATTATTGATAAGTGATATTATTGTACATATATGTTTTCCGGCCGTCTCGCTAGCACATTCTCATCGCGTGCCGCTCGCTTCGCTGGGAAAATTGATCGCGCGTGGAGCACGCGACAGTTGTTTCTCGCGCTTCGCGCTCGACAATTTATTGATTTCGCGCTCTGCGCTCGGTCTTTGTGTATTCCCCACACTTTTGCACAAATTTTTTAAAACTTAAGGTCAAAGCATCAATAACATTAACGTGTTGATAGTGAATTTTCCTTTGTTAAAGCTCCTTCTGCTTTAACGAAAACATTTAACGTATCTCGTGCTTCGCACTCGAATTCGCATTCTTAAAAAAAATTTGTTATCAAACATTTTACGGCAGCTTCTGCCGGTTTTTAAAAAACTAAATTTCCTTATTTCCAATTTTATTTTTAAAATTTAAACGTTACACATAAGGTCTATACGTGAGTCTTACTTTTTTAACTTCTAAATTATATCCCTTAACTCAATGACCCACGAAACCTCGATTATTGAGTGTTTGGGCGGCAGGGGGGATAGTTTCAACCCAGAGTAATAGCTGTTTAGTTTTTTATATGGAGAAGGTTACTAACCTTCAGAAGCGTTTTCTACGTCTAAAATTTCGCTTTCTATTATTGAATCATCTCTACTCATAATTTTCTTCAAATTCGTATATATTTTTTTTAAATTTCTAGACTTTCTGGTATGTAAAAAATACAATTGAGGCAGATGGCACCAACATTAGTTTGTCGAATAAAATTTATTGGTGGATCAGATATAAGAAAAACTTATAGATCCAACATCAAGGTCTTCAATATCTACACATTCTTTTGGAAAAACCTTTATATTTTTATTAAGTTTATTAAATATATGAATTTCATAAATATTCGAATCGATTCTTGAATCTTAAACTTTTTAGTATTCGACATCTTTATAAAGTGATATTCGTGTGAATTTTTGTTGTTAATAACACATTTATATGATTGAGAATCTTTGAAATGTTGTGAAATAGACGAAAGAAAAAATTTCATTTTTGATTTTCCATCATTTTGTTGTCGTTTCAGAAACGGCTGGCCACCGAAGTCATTATTTATCATCAGGTCTTAATAAGTGTACGAATGTAAACTCCAATTAGCGAATTTTTTCGAAGGTTCTCGTGTTGAGAAACAACGAGGACAGGCAGAAACTGAAGTTATAAATTCAATAATCTCTACCTGAGATGACAATGTTATCATTATAATGATCATAATGAACAATGTAAAGTAATATAATTATCTGCAAATGAAAATCTTAGTGCTAGTAACATCCTTATCTAACATATATGTGAGATAACAGGTACTTATGTACATACTTTTACATTGATGATGCAATGAAATATTTATGAGATACAGTTGTCAACCACATTGTTCACTGAAGCATTTATTAGATTTTTCTCTACTTTGCGAAAATGAGAATCTATACTTTCGTTTTCACTTTGGTGGTCATCTTTAATTGTATCGGTGAATATAATATCATAATGTACAAAAATAGTTCTTGTTATATTTTATATAATACATGTCATATAATAGCCATTTTTCATATTTGCACTGTAAAAAGGAGAGAATTCTTTTTTTATGGTATCATTTTTTTCGCATCCTATTTTTCATAGAATAATATCATGCTGTTATTTTCAATGCAACACAAAACAAATTTGATATCCCACTAGTAGTCTCAGTTTAGTACCATTTGCGAATATTGTTTCTAAATCACATTGTAAAACATAAAACTAAAACTGAAGGTCGGTACCTGTGACTCCCATTAAAAACATATGCTCATGAAAAATGTACCACTTCATTTCCTTTTTCCATAATATACACTGTTAAAAAAGTTAACTTTTTACTGGGGGAAAATCCACATTGTTTTTGGGCAAAATCATTTCCCACAAAAATTGGTGAAATTTTCCTAAAAGTTCTTATAATCCACTAAAAAATTAGGGAAAATTCCCTACAAATTAGGAAATTAGATAATATCTACAATTTTTGGGGATATTTCCCAAAGCTTTGCGCTAAAATGTTTGACAAATCAGCACAATATTTAAAATAATTTCACACATTTTTTTTATATAAAAAGTTTATTAATGTTAGAGTCATCTTAAAGACTTTTAATTAATAATTGTCAGGTTAATAATTTTGTATGAAAAATAAATTTAAAAAAATAATAATGATAAAATTCTGCAAGAAGAAGTAATCCTATTTTTTATAGTATTAAAAAAAAGAATTTCTAGAAATATTTATAAACAATTATACCTTTGTATGGAATTTTATGAAAATCTACATTTTGAAAACAAATATATGTTCATTTAAGCGAAAGGTGCCTAAAGGGAGTGTGCAGGAAGACTCTAACTTCCTATAGATGTAAAAAATTCAGTGATTGGAATTTATCCACACGGTAAAATTTCTTCGGCCATTATTATCATTGATGAGAGAATGCATTTATTCTGGTCATACGGTCTCATACAAATAAAAATGGATTCAGCTTTAAATGAATTTTTATTTGTCAATTTTAAAAGATATAATCAACGTACGTTTCAACCTAGTAGCAGGTATTCTTCAAGGTAATGCCTGACCTAATTTAAATTTCTTTTTTAAATATGTCATACTTTGGAAACAATTAACAAATTTTATTTAAAAAATTGTGTTGTATATACATTTACCCGTCATTTTTGATATAAAAAACCAAAAACAAGACATTTCAATTGTACTTTAGTCCTTACAAAGGCGCATAATTTTAGAGTGAACCAAATTCTATAAATTCATCTAATTGTTAAAAGTCACAAATTTTTTATATACATAATTTGAAAATCGTCCTTTTTAATTTTTATAAGAAAAACACACAAAAACACCTATAAATTTAAAGCCTCAAAAATAAAACAGGCTCCAAATTATATAATATTTACTACATTTTAAAATAAACATTTAACGAAAACAGATACCTGTTGTTTGGAAGGATAAACATGGGCTAATGATTACATTAGAAATAAAGTCTATTTTACATGAGTAATTGAGAAAGGCCGATTTAAAAATGGAGAATTTAATGAAAGGTAAATAGTGATGAAAGATTTGAAGTTTTTTGTTTTTGGGAAATTAGATTTTGTTTTGCCTTTTTTTCGGTTTGCCGACGATATCTTATTATGTATTCCTCTAGAAAAGTGACAAATCGTCATTGATACTTGAACAGTTTTCATCCGAAACTTCATTTTACTCATGAAATAGAACAGGATAATAAAATCAGTTTTTTGGACATAGAAGTAATTAAGGGTTGGAATGGTAATATTATTACCAATTGTTATAGAAAAAAGACATATTCAGGTAGAATTTTAAATTTCCTTTCTGCTCATCCCTTTCAAAACAAAATTGCAGTAATTGAAAAGTTAGTTGACAGAGCTCTAGGTTTGTCCTATTATTCATTTCACAGAAGAAATTTGGATATTGTTAGGAGTATCCTTTTTCTGAATCATTATCCAAAAAAGTTAATTGAGAAACATATTGCAATTAGAGTTCAACAAATCAAAAACGAAGAGATTCATAATTTGCTTGTAGATAATCAGAAAGAGTTAAAGGAATGTAGTTCGTTTCATACTTTTGTTCTTCCATTTTTTGGTCAAATTTCTAAAACTATTGAACTTATGTTAAAAAAATTTAAAATTATACTATTTTCCGCATTCCATTTAAAATTAATTCGGTGATAAATTTTTGCAAAGATCCTTCAGATAGTTTTGAAAAGGTGGTGTTGTCTATAAGATCACTTGCGGGATCTGTAAGATGAATTACGTGTGATAGACTGGCAGACTTCTTAATATTAGGATAGAGGAACACAAAAGTGATGTTCGTTTAGGACGCTGTTATAAGAGTGTTCTTGCCAGACATAAAAAGGCATTTGTTGATGTTGACAATGAGTTTGACTAGGATAATGTTCAAATTTTGCATAGTGAAAGTAATGAGAGAAAGAGGGAATTCATGGAAATGCATTATATTAAAAAACAAAAAAAGTTATCTATTAATTTAAAAAACGATTTGGATGGGCTGAACAAAAGTTATGCTAATATGATTAATTACATTTAACGTGGCTGTTTCATGAAATCAGTTTTTCTTTTACTTTCTCTATTTCTGATGTAATTGTGACAGATATTTATACTGTGTTCACAACGCATTCGCCTACTGACCCTCATTCGATTCTCAGGTATCAAAGAGAGAGCACCTGTTCGTCGGTGCTGTCAATTTCTACCACTTAAATTTTTCTTGCCTTGATAAGGGTACTGTACGAGTACCGAAAGTTGGTAATGAAAATTTATTTATTTATTTATGTTTTTCATTTTTATTTTATTGTAGTTTGATGATAATAAAAATAAAAAAGACGAAAGAAAGAAAAAGGGAAGAAAGGAGATGTGGTTGGCAGCCATCTCATTTTTTTCCCTTTCTTTTATTTTTGTGCGAATTTTTTTTTCAGATCATAAGAAAATTTGTTGTTTTTGTTTATTCGTTGTCTAAATTTGGTCGTTCGATTCTTTTTTTTAACATGTGTTTGCAATTATTAAGTTCACCATGCAGAAATTGAGTTTTCACCAAATGATGGAATTATTAACTAAATACCATAATTTCGACATACAAAGACGAATTAATTCAGAGACATTTAAATTATCAACCTTAAAAGATGTATTCATAATCAAGGATTAGCTTCACCCTAAAAAATTAATTTTCCATTTAACAGTAGAATCTGCACAAATTATGTTTTTAATTTGACACTAAACAGTCGGACTTACGAAAATAGATTTTAATTTCAGTTAAGACAGAGGATCATTCTATGTGTTTATATACATATATAATCAGTAAAAAGATTTAAACAATCACTGCATAGACCTACTGCGACCAGCCGTGATCTAAAAATAACATC
>NC_046657.1:65015837-65024083 GCF_010883055.1 Belonocnema kinseyi
GGAGAGTACCCAAATATGAGATACCAACTCGGTTTGGCGTAACTGTCGGAATTCTATGTACTGAATTTAATATTAATATAGGTCATTTTAAAGGAAATTTAGTTTGTCATAAGAAGCTCAAACAAAAAATTTAATTAAAAATTTTGTTTATGCTGAAAATACCAAAAATGTAAAAAAGTGCTTTTTCCAAAATCGTCATAATATTCTCATAATATGAGATACCACAGGAAACAGCTAATAAAATGCAAAACAAAAGAATTATTTTTAATGAAAAACTTCACCCTATGTTTCTGAAGTTTAAATTTATTGCTATCTAGATAATATTTAGTTTTTGCAGTAGTCACAAACACCTTTGTAATCAATTTCCCCCGCGCAGCCACAATGTTATAAAAACCACAGGTATCTCATATTATAAGAACCACACCGTGCAACAATACGCTTACCATGCCTGACCTGCACAATGAAAAATTTCAACACTATAGATATTTTCCTACTTAGTTACTTAATCCCCATCACTCCAGACAAACTTTGCAGCTAAATACATATTTAATGAATAACAAATAGGGTAAATAATTCCCTTCCAAGAATTACTCTTTCTTCAAGGGCTACAAGTAAGTGATAGAACCAACAGAGTGACTCTCTTAGTTTAGCTGATAGCCCGCTTTCTCGTATTACGAGAATATCTCATATTCGAGTACTCTCTCCTATATAATTCATGCATTTTTAATCTAATTCAAAAATTATAACCAAGAAGAGAAAAAACTGAATAAGAGTCTAAATGTTGTTTGCAAACGAGAATCTGTTTTTAAATACTATTCCTTTATAAAACCGCTTTCTGCACAAAATTTTGAATTCAGCCAAAGCCATCAGACATAAATGTTCTGTACAAAATTTATCTTTCTTTTCTCTTTCCAGAATGCAGTTCACAGTCCGTCAGACACCCACATAGTGAACGTAATCCTAGTCCTACTTCTTCTGAAAGGCAACATGCATTTGACGGGACACCTACAGAGGAGCCTTCTAATCGAGCCAGGTCCCGATCTCCTGATAACAGGCCTCCGTTTATTAAATTACTTGGACATTCACTTGAACAACTTGGATATATTCGGCTCATTCCTCGCACAAATCAGAAACTCCGATTCGAATTTCGAAGTTACACTTTTGCAGCTGGTACACCAATTAAATGGAGAGTAGATGGAAAAGGCTTTAGTAACGTGCCAGCACAAGACCATATTGTATTATCAACATCCAATGGTGACATTTTTGCAATATTAGCGTATAGTGGGCTTCTTGGTGGAATATATAGAAGAAAAATCCATAATCCTAGGGCGAAAATGAACATGATAAGCGGCAGAATTGATGATTTGACCCCAGATGAAATGAGGGATTGTCCAGTAGGCAGAAATAACCCAGTCTTCCCATTAAATTTTAGTAAAGCTTGTGCAAGTTACAATTCGCTAGACTTTAAATGGAATCCTAATGGAAAACCTGATCCTGGTTCTTCTTCTTCTGCCAGACAGCATTCTCCTGATAGGTCTTCTACTTCTAAAAAGACTCATTATCGTGTCAGGTCAGATTCTCCACCTGACAGGTATCTTTTTGATCAAGTACTCGGATATACAATTGATCAACTTGGATATGTTCGGCTTATTCCTTGCACAAACCCGAACCAGCGATTTGAATTTCGAAAATACGTTTTTCCTAGCGATAAACCAATTCGAATAGGATTAGATGAGAAGGGATGTGTGTTTGAACCAACTCGAGAATATATTGTCGTATCAGCCTCCAATGGTGACATTTTTGCAATATTAGATTATAGTGGGATACTCCATGGAATATATAGGACAGGTTTTTTCAGGATAAAAATAAATATTATAAGCGGCGGAATTAAAAAGTTGAGCCAAGACGAAATTAGGGATTGTCCTGTTGGCAAGAATCACCCCATGTTCCCAAATAGTTTTACTAAAGGAATTTCAAACTACGATTCACTACAGTACGAACAGAATCGCAATCGCGAGCCTTATCCATCTTATTCTTCTCATGTCGGACAACATTCACTTGACCAAACTTCTCCTCATGAGCCTCCTCTTGATGTGGGGTCCAAATCTCCTCAGGGCAGGCCTCCTTCTGATAAGGTACTTGGATATCCACTCTCACAACTTGGATATATTCGGCTTATTCCTAAAATAAATCCAAACCGGAAATTCGAATTTCGAAGATACGTTTTTCCCGCCGATAAAAACATTCGCGTATTGTTACAAACTAATAAATATGTGTCCGTGCCTAACCGAGAACATATCGTATTATCCACATCAAATGGTGATGTTTTTGCAATACTGGAGTATACTGGGATTCTTCGTGGAATGTACAAGGCAAGTAAAAGCCATTCGAGAATAAAAATAAATATGATAAGTGGTGAAGTTGACACTATGACCGCATTTGAAATTAAGGAATGTCATGTAGGCAAAAATTACCCAATCTGTCCACGTTATTTTAATGCAGATGCTTCAAATGAAGATTCTCTATAGTGTATGTACTAAGTCAATCGTAAAAAAATAAACGACAATACAATATTGTTTGTAATGTGTAGTTGGATCAAAATTATTATAAAATTAAAGATTTAAATGTCATTGTTATTTTACTAGTTTTTGTACCTGTAGCGCATGCATGATTTATGGTAGTGGTCGGGAAACTACTGCCGCGCGACAGCCCTAGCTGCAACAGCGGGTCGAGTCAAAATCTTATGACAGTACCTATTGCCACCCAGAATGTCCAATCCGCCATGGACGCTTCCATTATTAAGCAGTTCAAGTAGCGGGGATTAAAGTTAAAAGAAAAAAATTCAATTTCCAAATTAGCTATGTGAAACCTTGAATTTTAAAATCTGCGAATTCTTATGATCAAAAGGAATCTAAAAAGCGTCTTGAAATACTAAAAATCAATGCATTATAACACTTTCAGTTTAAAATTGGGTTTTCATTATATATCATTAAATAATTGATTTTTAAATTCCCCATTGCGAGTTAAGATGTATTTAATCTAAAAAAAAGTGATAGATTTCAAATTACAGAATTTTAAATCGCTAACATGATTACCTGAAAAGTGAGCAGAAAGTTTGCCGAAAATTGAAATTTGTTTGAATAATATCTATGTGGTGTAAATCGTGAAAATTGTATATATTCTAGAACTATTAGCAAGGTCAATAAATTTTAAGTGCAATATTTGTTGTGAACCGTGTTTAGCTTATTTGTTTCATGAAATTTGCTGCGATTGACTCTATGTGTCGTTAACTAGTAAATGTGTTTGCGAATTTCTATAAGAATCTTATACACAAAGTGAGTTATCGGTGTCAAGCTACCTTTCCTAATAACACTTACTTTACTTAATATTTGGACGGTTTTGCACTAACAAAAGGCCTGACAAAATGTGTAAACGATTTAATTAAAAAATAAAAGATATCTCTCTTTGGTCATTTTTGTCACCATGACTTTGCAAAGATAGATACTACTACTAGTATAAAGAATAGGAAATTCTGTGTATTTATACCAAAAAGTTCTCTAAACCTGCTATTATATCTGAGTATCTAGTTAATATTATGCTTAAGCAATTTCTAAAGTCGAAAAAAGATTCCAAGGACTTTATATCGTCTCAAAGGACACTAGTTAAATCTATACGTATTCTGGAAAATTAATGTGCGCCTTGGAAATAATTGAATCTCTCGAAGTGAAGGTACAGGAGATTCAAGAGACTGGTACCCCAAATCATTATCTAGATTAGGACTTGGATAACTCTATTCGGTGCAACGAAGATGACGGATGCGGTAAAGTAGACCCCTCTGAGTTATCAAAACAGGAGACTATTAAGATGAGTGACTAACTCTCGTTCTTTTTGGACATGAAGTGTTTGGGCATGACCCAAATTCAATTATGAAGGTAAAAAAACTGGTAAATATCAACAAATCTCTCATCAGCCTCGAACAATCATTATCTCGTTTCACAAACACCTGGATGTAACAATGATTCTTAAGAAATACTGGAAGAGTGTAAAATCTCGCCCTATAGAATTAAACTTGAAGAACAAAATGTTATTAGCCCAGGTCCGCACTTTCCTACAAAGGAAGCGATACAAAGAGCTGCGAAGAACACTTCAGGATATTTTAGGCGGATGATGCTAAATTATACATACCAGTAGACTTATTGTAGGATTGTGCTGAATTACAATTGACATCGATCATTTTATTGATTGGTGTTTTCTGCCTTCAGCAAATTGGCCCTGAATATATACATCGACAGCAATTATGGTTCAGTATTAAACCTGAAGCAAAAGATTTAATTAGCGACTACAACTAAGATTCAAACTCTATGTAATTTCACATCGATCAAATAATGACTTTTTGTATTGGCTATTCCGCATTCCAATTATTGATTCGCTCAGACCTTACTCATTTTAATTTTCTTTTAATCGATGAATGTCCGCCACTGTTTTTCTGAAGCTTCAATTTATTCTGCGAGTTTTTAAATGGGTACCATTTTAATTTGTGATATCAGATAATTCATTGAAAGAGTTTCAATGTTTGAAATAAGTTAATGAAAAAATATCCTTAAAATACGCTGTGGCGAGTTTATGTTTTTCATTAGGGATTAAACGGTAGTAATATGGCAGTCACCATAACCCAGCAGATTTGGTACTCTAAGTAAAATGCTACATTCATAAATTAAATAAATGTAAAATAATGACGTAAGTGCAAAGCGGCTTAGAGTAATAACATAATTTAAGCTTTAACTAAAAAAACACATAAAAATGACATAAAAATCATCATTTATATGGCATTTAACTCAAAACAGGACACCATACCCCACTTTCTGCTACATAACTATTCAAAATTTGCGAGGTGGTATATAATAGCCATTATTTATCTATGATGTAATAATTTTAACAACATAGAAATATCTAACCATTTTATACCAAAAGGGTACCGTAAAATGTCTGTACTAGGGCGTATTTTTATTTTCTTGTTTTTATAATTTAAAAAAGAGCGCTATCCTTCAAAAAAAGGTCAAAAGATAATTTTTAGATATAATTCAGGAAAAGTATTTAGTGAGTAAAGTCTTATTGTCTTTTTTATTTTATTTGTTCTCAATCGGAAAGTCTGTAAACACAGAAATTTTGTGAATTAGCTGACACTTAATTTTTAAATTAGACCAATAACTTCTCATTAAGGCGAGAGTCTGGCACCAGATATAATTAACAGCGCCCGGAAAAATTAGTGCCAAAAAAGTCCAATGTATAATTCACATTGTTATAAAATATGAAATGGAGGAACAACCGCTCTACCTATCACAAAATGCATCATGATGCGTATCAAGACTACAAAGTAAATCCCTCGTTCTACTAGATATTGTCAATATCTTGAATAAAGCCACTGCAAAATAAGTATTCCATTTCCGAAGTAGATTATACATAAAACGAAAAAAACTGCTGTCTCAATTTAAAAAAAATCATAGATAACAAAAAAAGAATTAGTTTGCCCTCGAATGAACTGTCACTTGCTCTTCGAATTCTGATCGTTTTAACTGAAAACCTTAAACTGATGCCAAAAAAAATCAAATACCTAACTATGGAAATTCTTGGTCCTTAAGAGAAAACGTTGCTTTCCGTTAAGCTTTTTCAGAGCAAGGTGTCAAATGATTGTAGAAGCAGTCTTTTTAATTCGGTAATCCGTTAACGATAAGAACGCCCACTTCGTAAACGGCTCATCAACTGTAGGGTTAAGTTGGTTAGTCAGAAATGAACAAAAAGCAAGTAATAAATAACTAATACTCAGTAAGTAGACGACCAGCTCCCCACGGGACAAATTAGAAGAAAAAGCGTAGCGAACAATTGTAAAAATGATGTTTTCAATCTATGGCGATAGGAACAATATCTAGTTTATAATATCGACGTGTCCAAATGAAAAGGTGCCACCTCCACAAAAAGAAATAAAAAGGTTCCCTACTTCATATATCATAAGCCTTCCCCCGAAACTAAATACAGGTGGGTATTCACCTGAGGAACTCTGAGTACACTGACATTGACAAAACGGGAAAAAGGAACGTGTAAGGCAATCTTAGACAAAAGAAGCCTTAATATAAAACTCATGCCATAAGTGCTTCTTGGGAGTGCTTATCTAGGACTTAGCAGGAGATAAGGTCTCAGGACCTTAATATGGAATGTACCGAAGGATCTTCGTTATCGCTCGCCAGTTTACACACTAAGGGTGGACGTGCTTGAATTAAACAGAATGGGCCATAGAAACTCTTTTCTGTGTTAGCTGTAATTTTTTGTTGTTGTTCGTTGAGAGCTGCGTTAGACGCCTGAGAACTCAATCATCTACTTCATAGCCGAAATCTTCACACGATTTATTGTTGCGGCGTTTTTGCGTAGCGCGTTCTACTTCTAGGTAAAGGGTCACCAAGTTTTTCAATTCGCACAGCCGCTCCATTCTTTTAATCCATCTTTTCCTATCGCGCGCAGGGACATCGACTGGTCCCTCTTTGTCACGTTTAAAACTTACATTCGGACCTGGTTGACGTTCAAAATTTAGGACCGCTAGACTGACTCGTGTGGTACTATTCACATAAATACTATACGCAAATTTAAATTCTTGTAGGTGTACACTTTAATCCTGATCG
The DNA here is from genome assembly GCF_010883055.1 of Belonocnema kinseyi. Classification (NCBI taxonomy): domain Eukaryota; kingdom Metazoa; phylum Arthropoda; class Insecta; order Hymenoptera; family Cynipidae; genus Belonocnema; species Belonocnema kinseyi. Next base: position 65,022,509 of record NC_046657.1, read on the forward strand.
TTTTTATCCATGAAGGATCGGATCATGGTCTTTAGAACGCGATTTATCTAATCTGTTGAATTAGATTGCGGGTTTTTTTTTAGAGAATTTGGTTAAGCCATGAATTACCTAGAACCTAGTGACGTTGTCCTTAGTTTTGTTGATGAATTCAATTCCATTATCAGTATGGATAACCTTCGCTTCTCCTCTACGTAAGATAATCAGTTCGTCTGAGGCCGCGCTAACCATCTTTGCGTTTACCGCTCATAGTGCTTTCAATTCTACCCCTTTGTAAAAATAATCTTGAAGGACCACAATGTGTGAAATTGCAGTCTATTTACGAGTACAATGATCCATACAATCTGCGGATACTACTAATCACGGTTAGTCAACGACCGTCTTTCAAATGGGCCTATAGGGATCCTGCTGTCGCAATATCGTCTTTTGGTAAGTATTCCACTAATAATAGATGACAGGGTCAATTAACGGATTAGAGAAAAAAATAAAATAGTAGTCCATTGACCACCTTTTACCTATGTTACTTATAAGAGTGATTTATCCCTCATTTATGATGTACTGCTCAAAAACTAAACTCTAGAACTCTAGCGAACACTGAGCTGACCTAGCTTCGGAATTGTGGAGATTATGATTAAAAACCTTCCTGTTAAGTAGTCGAATATTATCGTTCAGCGTCCGAAAGCGTATGATTAGTATGGTTATATACACTCGGACTCCAAATGCATGAAAAGCTTGGGAATCTGAAACCCCAAAGATACGACCGTGAAAGGGACTCGCACTCCTGTGACGTTTAGATGCCGGGGGTAATGCGTGAGAACGCACACAGGCATTATACTCGCACGTACATCTCAAATGCAAGTCAGCTTATACTTACGCTCGTGAGTATAAAATTGTAATATTACATTAATAATAAATTATTGAAAGAAATTGAGTATTTCTCAGATTCAGTTTCATTTATTTGGTAAAAGTAAACATTTGTTTTAAATATGGATCTGTATTATTGTGTATGATATTGATTAATTTCAAATAGACCCACGCTTTTCAGCACATCCGCAGTTGAAAAAGTCGCGATCGGTTAGCATCACTGAAATAGGGCAAGGGAACAGCAGAAAAAAATCCACTCCCTCATTGCCAGTTGAGACGCTCGTATCTGTGGAGCACTCGTCTATATGGAGCTAGTACTTTTGGAGTATTTCTGTTACGAAGGGGACCAAAAAAACCAGGACGCATTTCGTGGCTGATTATATTGTCAATCAGGCTCTGACACGCGGCTAGGACCTAGTTAACCAAATCGCATAAGTGTTTACTGGAAGAGTCCCCTACCGCGTATCAAGAAGGCACTAATTTCTTACTTCTTTCCTCTAATAGCACCTAACGGAAGGCTAAGCTAAGATCTGTTTCCGACATATTACTACCTACTCGCTATTTATCTAGGATGTGCTCGAGGAAGATTAGAGATTAGACATCACGTTTAGATACGAGGGTAGTTCAATAAGTCCTTAGAATGACCAACATATGGCGCGCGAATCGCTCCAAATCATCTGTTTTCAGTCAGCACCATTCCCGACTAGATATATG
>NC_046657.1:65024183-65039465 GCF_010883055.1 Belonocnema kinseyi
TTCTTATTTCGAAACTTGAAAAAATGGCTCGGTGGACAGAGATTTCCAGGCAACGAAGACGTCATTGCCTCTGTAAGTGCTTATTTTGAGGAACTTCCGAAACCGCACTTTTCTGAAGGATTAAAAAAACTTGAAAAGCGATTGACAAAGTGTATAGAGCTCCAAGGAGATTATGTTGAAAAATAAAAAAAAAATTACCCAAAAAAAATTGTTTTTATACTTCATTCTAAGGACTTATGGAACTACCCTCTTACACTATTGACTTCTCTGTAATCTATACAATCCTGTATTTACTGATAGGCGCCTTTACTATACGACAGCGCTCGCCTATTCGGAATCTGCTGGATCGATAACCTCTTCTATTAATAGGTGACGCAGTGCATTCCACGCAGTGCATTCCGCAACAGATTTGTGAATTATTTAACATTATGGTGGCCATTATAACTATGTCACCGTTACCATAGTGGACCAACCGCTGTTTTTTAGGGCCCTTTGCTACAAATTCATTTTCCGTCCGAGAGTTCGACCGAAAAACCAGTATTTACACTATTAATCAGAGCAGAGGAATTTCCAACATAAAATTAATTAAATAACCATCCGGAGATGCAAATTTTAAAAATACTTTTTTCTAAAGCTAATTCTTTTCTTATTAGAATGCAAACAAATGTACCCCTGCCAACCCGAGAACACGTTTCATTAATTGAATCCCATAATGATGTTCTTACAATATTCGAGCACATTGAAATTCTTCTTGGCCTACATAGGACAGGAAGAAGTCACCTGAGCTTAAAAATAAGAATGGGAAGCTGCGCAGTTGTAAATATAACTGCACACAAAATTAGGTAATCTCAAGTAGGCAAAATTAACCCAATCTTGCCACATCGTTTTACTGTAGAAGTGTCAAATGAAAATTCTCTACAGTCTGTGTATCACGAATTCAATAAACAAACGGTGAACTAGAATGTAATATTAGTTTTCACACAATACTAAAACATTTTAATTATAATGAAAACGTGAACATTTCTCGTTTTAAAGCTTAAATAAGAATTGATTTTGTACCTAATGTTCACAAAGAAATTGATATCATTTTTTATGTTCTGGTTTCTAATTTGACAACGTGCCAATGTGATTAGCGTCGAAAATAAGTAACGACGTGTACTATTAATTTAATTCAAAAATATCTAGACTGAATTAAATTGAAAATTAAATTTTAGTACGTGTTTAATGAATTTTCAAAAACTAATTTTCATCCAATAATTTTAAACTTTGTCCCTTCTTTTCCCCTTAATTCCGCAGTATTTTGCGCAGAAAATGTACAAACAAGTAAAAAATATCAGTTTTATTTCAATCGCATGCCACGAACGTTGTTTTAAAATGTTTGTTCGACATTATTTGTATTCGGAAAGCTACAAGTTTACAAGTGTTTTTAACATATTTCAAATCTTACGTGTCAGTAGATTATTGTCAAACACGCTCATTTATGTTATGCTTTCTCATATTCAAAGGAAAAACCTTGAAAACTGTAATTTTTTCTTCTTCTTTGGCTAGGACATTTTATTTTATTCTGACACTGCAAAGTAAAGCAAACGTATTTTCTAACAATATTGTTATTTATTTTACATTAATTTTTTCCTGCTGCTCTAGATGATTTAAATAACTTTCTTTTTCCATCATATGATTCCCATATCATTCTTTTTCATTATTCATTATTCATTCATTCATCATTCTTTCTCCATAGAGTTTAAAAAGTATACCATAAGAAAATCCAATTGGCTAATTATTTTTCGAAAGTTTTTATGCTGACCGACAATGAAGACAGACAGAAACCAAAGTAAATACCATGACATCTCAATCAATAAGTGCAAAAACGTGGAAATTGAATGAAATCTACGACACTCAACTTTCACGTAAATCCAATATCTTCCATTTGAAATACGATTGTTATAATTATAATGATCATAATAAAAAATGTAAAATTTGATGATTGTCTGCGAAGGTAAATTCTAACACTGATAACGTCGTTCTCTCACATGTAAATGTTCGATAAAGGTTAATTATGTGTATATTTGTACTCTGATGATACAATAGAGTATTCCTTAGACACGGTTGTTAACTAAATTATCCACAGAAGCATTAATCAGTTTTTGCTTCTCTTTGCGAAAATGAGGATTTTCTGTATTTTTTTTCTCACTTCGGCGGAGATGTTTAATTATATTGGTGAATATGATAATAGAATCTATCTATAATTCTTATTATAGTTTATATAATGCTTGCATAAATACGGCTATTTACCAGGTTTGTGGAGCGAACTTAAGTAATTCTTCCCTGCTTATAATCATATAATAACCAGTTGAGTGATACGCTGTAAAAACCACAAATTTGCTTTTAACCGTATCAAATTTTTGCTTCTTATTTTTCTATCCTCATGACGTCATAGATATAAGTGGTCATTATATACATTCGAAACTTATAAGCGGCACTTAAGATCGGTTCCTACGAATCTCGCTGAAAACATACACTAATTAATAATGTCCCTCTTCTCCTCTTTGATGCGTAATATACCATTGAGCAAATTCTACGAAATGTGTTAGACGGAACCTCCATATGGAAAATCCACAAACATTTCTAAAAAATAATTTCAAAGTTATTTTACTTCTGGTGATTAGCTGCGCTCGCGGAAATCACATACCGGATGTAACATCCTTGCACTATATATTTGAACATTTGCTTTGAGAAAATTAGGCAGTCGAATTGAAAACTTTGCACCCACTGTCAGTTTCTCCAAGACACGAGATCTAACCAACATAACTGGTTTAAAAAAACACATCTTCAAAAAAATATTGTTTTTATAGTACTTCTGTGTCGATGGAGTATGTTTCCAAGTACGAAATCGTCCTTCTTCTTTGGGCCTGAAAGGGCGTACGAAAGAATAATCCGATCGACTCATTTCTTCAAAAGTTTTAGTCTTGACAAAAAATAAGACAGAATGAAACCAAAGAAAAAACTATAACTTTTCATTTAAAAAGTCCAAAAATGTCGAATTTCAATAACATAGGCTACACTCTATTTACACATTAGCAAAATAGCTTACATTTGAGATAAGAATGTTTTCGTTATAATAATTATGATAAAAAATATAAAAAGATATAATTATCTACAAATGAAAATGTCGACATTCATACCTTTTCTATATCACATTATGTATATGAGATAACAGCTACCTATATATTTAAACTCTGATGATGCAATGAAATATTCTTAAGATACATTTTTTAACCAAAATGTTCACTGAAACTTTAATTATTTTTTTCTCTACTTTGCAAAAATGAGAATGGTCTATACTTTCGTTTTCACTTTGGCGGTGATCCTAATTTTCATTGGCGAATATAATAATATAATATATCTATTGTTCTTATTATATTTTTTATAATGCATGTCATATCATGTCATATGATAGCTATTTTTCATATTTATACTGCAAACTCTAGAGATTCATGTTTTTACGGTATTTCTTTTGCTTTCTATATCAATAATGTCTCTTTTTTACCTCTTCTGCATAATTTAGTATCAAGGACGCTAGAAAGAAATTACTTTTTAAACGAATAATAGAATTTTTTAGTGAATAGCTCAATATTCACCATGAAAAGCCGAATCAATTCAGAGATATTTAAATTATTAACCTAAAAATGTTTATTTAAAACAACAAGATTATTTTTTAACAACAAAGACAAACATTCCAAAAAATAGTAAAACCTGAAAAAAATTTGCTTTTTATCTTTTCAACCGAAGGTTAGACTTAAAGGTGAGAAATTTTCAACAAAATAGTTAATTTTTTAATGATTTATTTGAATTTCCAAGGAAATTAGATGAATCCTAAAGAGATATTTTTTAATTTGGAACAAAATAATTCACTCTTTAACAATAAATCCAGCATTTTTGATCAAATCGTTAAATTTAAGACCAACAAAGACATTTTCAACTTAATAGTTGACTTTTATAAGATTTTAGGAAATGAGTTTTGAAACATTTAATTAAAATTAATAAAGTTTTTCTTATAGAAAATAATAATTTTACCTTAGATACTTTATATTGTTTTGGGAAAATTTGACATACAGTGTTCCAATTATGAAACAATGAGTTGATTTAAAATAGTTTCTAATAGTATAAAAATGTAACACAAGAAATAGAATATTATCAATCTACTTACGAATGGATTCAAAAATTAATTGCAATTATTATAATTTACAATTATGTCAATTTAAACTATATTTGAACAAAAAATATTTTTATCAAAATAAAAATAAATATATTTGAATAAAATAATTAATTAAAAAATAACTAAAAAGTTAATAAATAAAAAACTCCCGATCTAAGTGTTTTCTCACAATTACATAAATAAAAACATATTTTCGCAAATAGATCGCATTCAAAAATTTTTAATTGTGAAAAAAATGTGAATCATAAATCTAAAAACTCTCAGATTTTGACGATACAATTAAATAAGCGATTTTAATGCATAAGAAACAATTTCAAAGTTGAATATCCAAAATTAAATAAACTGACTAACAGGCGAACATTTTTCAAATAGAAAAAATTTTTATTTACCGGGGATGTTTAGAAAAATGCTAGAAAAGGGACATAAAGGGATAACGTCCCGGTTGCAGTTAAATTTTTCCAAATGGAACCATTTATTTTTGCATATTTGATTATTTTGAATATTTGCGTTGCATAGAAATCGCTTTCTTAATTGTATCGTCAAAATCTGGGAGTTTTCAGCCTAATTATTTACAATTTTTTCCCATTGTTTTAATATTCATAACTTTTTTATAAAAATTGTTTTTAAAAATATCTTTTTATTTTTGTAATTGAGAACTAAATAGGCTTTTCAAATTCTGCCTCTCATCGTAACATGCGATGGTATCAACGTCAATCATTTTCGTAACGCGATTTCGTGATAGAAAATGCGCGTACGTCCACGCCTGAAACATATTAACTTTAACATGATTTTGTATTTTTAAACAATGATTTTAAACTTTATTTAAACAATAAAGGTTTAAGCAACTAGGTTCTTGTATCGGGTGTTGCTCTATACATAACATAAACTAATCAGTGAATATGGTTGACCGAGTGGCGCCCGAAAATAATACATTAATCAACTCAAACTACTTTTTCATGGGGAGAAAAAATAAAACTCGTAGATTTCTGCAGATTCTTAAGACTTGGACATATTAGACGATTTTCGTTTTATGAAGTAAGGATTTATTACACTTAATAATTATTTCGCAGAACTTTGCTTGAACATCTGGAAGATATCATCTGCAAAGAACCATCGAATTCAGACATAATTGTCCGACATAAAATTTTGGAACAACAAAAATGAATATTCTATTTGTTCTTGCAGAATGCAGTTCACAATCAGACTGGAATCCTCGGAGCGTACATAATCCAAGTCCTTCTATTTCCATTTTTGGCAAGCAACATACGCCTGAGCAGACTTCTATAGAAGAGCCTCCTCATCGTGCTAGGTCCCGATCTCCTGATAGAAGGCCTACTACTATTAAAGAACTTGGATATTCACTGGAACAACTTGGATATATTCGGCTTACTCCTCGCACGAATCTAAACCTTCGATTCGAATTTCGAAGGTACATTTTGGCAGCTGGTACACCAATTAATTGGAAAGGAGATGGAAAGAGCTATAGTCCCGTGCCAGCCGAAGAACATATTGTATTATCTACATCCAGTGGTGACATTTTTGCAATACTAGCACGTAACGGGCTTCTTCATGGAATATATAGAAAAAAAAGAAAAAACCCGAGGGCAAAACTAAACATGAGGAGCGGCGCAATTGATAGTTTAACCCCAGATGAAATTAGGGATTGTCCAGTTGGCAGAAGTCACCCGATCTTCTCAAAAACTTTTATTAAAGCTTTTTCGAATAACGATTCGCTAAAGTTTAAATGGAATGTTAACAGCGAACGTAATCCTGGTCCTTCTTCTTCCAGACAACATTCACCTGATTGGTCTTCTCTACCTGGGGAGTCCCTTATTCGTGAAAGGTCCGTGTCTCCCCCTGGCGGGCGTCCTTCTGATAAAGTACTTGGATATACAATGGAACAACTTGGATATGTTCGGCTCATTTCTCGCACAAATCAGAACCAGCATTTCGAATTTCGAAGATACGTTTTTCCTGCCGGTAAACCAATTCGAATGCTAATAGATCAGACGAGTTATCCGTTTGGGCCAAACAGAGAATATATTGTAATATCAACATATAGTGGGGACATATTTGCAATACTGGATACTAGGGGATTTCTTCGCGGAATTTATAGGGCGGATAAAACACATTCGCGAATGAAAATAAATATTATTAGCGGCACAGTAGGTAATATGACTCCCGACGAGAGGAGGGATTGTCCAGTAGGAAAAAATCATCCAATCTTCCCAAACAATTTTATTAAAATATTTTCAAATTATGATTCTCTACAGTCCGAACAGAATCCTGTGCCTGAAAGAAATTCTGGTTATTCTTCTCCTGGCAGAATACATTCACTTGACCGGACTTCTCCTCTGGAGCCTCTTCTTGATGCCTGGTCCAAGTCTCCTCCAGGCAGACCTCCTTCTCATGAAGTACTTGGATATACACTTGCGCAACTTGGATATATTCGGCTAATTCCCCGCATAAATCCGAATCGGCAATTCGAATTTCGAAGATACGTTTTTCCTGTTGAGAAACGAATTCAAATACTTGTAGAATCGAGTAAACATGTGCCCGTGCCAACCCGAGAGCATATTGTATTATCAACATCCAATGGTGAAGTTTTTGCAATACTGGAGTATACTGGGATTCTTCGTGGAATATATCTGGCAAATCAGAATCATTCGAGAATAAGAATAAACATGATAAGCGGTAAAGTTAATTATATGAGCGCATTTGAAATTAAGGAATGTCATGTAGGCAAACGCTACCCAATCTTTCCACGTTGGTTTAGTAAAGTTGTTTCTAATGAAGATTCTTTACAGAATGTGTATCTTTAATTTAATGGAAAATAGATGAACTAAAAAAATATTTTTGGTATCTATATTCGGATGAATATTGTAATAAAAGACTTAAATGTCAGTGTATTATCGTTCTTTCGTCTTCTTTCCTTTTATCTTTTGCTAATACCCATCCTGTGCAGAAATATCTTAGAAGGCGCCTGGGAGAACTCTGGTTATAAATATTGTGTTCATAATAAAGAATTGTTTAATATAATAAAAAAATGCTCCTGTAGAGACTAGTCATGATGGGCTCTAAAGGTTTAGCGACCTCAAGTAAGAATAAAAAATTGATTCCACTATCATCAGTGGGTCCGTAAATCTATGCATTTTCCTAATTTACAAAAGGTGACTTACATAGACCCTTGCTGTACCGAAGGGAGAATACAAACAGCCACAGTGTTCGGGGGTTGCATGCAAAAAAAGGATTTCTAGTAGAAGCAATCCTTATTCGAGATGTGTTCGTACATACACAGGTTGATCTTATCTTAATGCAGTTGTGCAAGGACAGAGAATATAAATTTAAATTTCGTTTCAGTTACCATGTTCGCCAAAAATTTCAAGACGCTACACGTATTAAAATAAAAAACTTCTGCTCTAGTATATTTGAATTTATTTGATATATTCTGCACTTTAGGTAACCCAACTATACACCATTTGAGACTTTATTGAGAAAGAAGGCCAAAATTGCACTAGCGAGTAGCACCCTATCCAACCCTTTATATAAAAAGTTGCCATCATAAGAAGACCGTCTTAAAATACATCATGATATTCAAGAAAGTGTGGAAACTGAAATCGGTAAGAATATAAATGTAAATATTTATATATTATATAATGCTAAGAAACTGCTAAAGTTCTTCTATAGTGATCTAAACATATACAATTCTTGAAATTTGAATTTAATCTTTCAAACTATCTTTTCCTTACAATGCACAACATGCTTCAATTTTGTGATCCTATCTGAAAAAATATAAATCCATCTTCTATTCTTTAATACTAGTTTTCACAAAAACATAAATTCAGAAATCACAGTACTTGATAACCTCTATAAAAATATTTAAAAAACGTCAAACGTTAGTTCTAAATGTGCTAGACAATCAAGCAAGCCGTATAACACTTAGAAGTGATGCTACAGTTTTTTCTTTTATTGGAAGCCACAAATGTCATTATTTCAATTCCAGAATTTTACAGAAATAAAAAATGATCTTAAAAATCTTATTGGTAGAGTTTGTCAATTAGCTTTTTTATATATACCTTGCAAAAAGTATGTCTTCTACACAAAAAATCGGACAAAAAATGATGAACAGTGTACTACTATGTAATATTGAATGTTCCAGTGTTTTCTATTATCGGTTTCTAGGTGTTATCACCGTGGTATACGATAATAATTTTTGGAAATTTAGCAACAGAAGTGGAGTAATATCAGAATTATACATAAGAAATTGAATAGCAAAAACCAGTACAATGTTTATAAGCATAGAAGAAGTACCCGATGCACAGATTATCTTATGATCTGCAAATAATTACTATCTTGTACAAATAAATGAATTAACTGAAAGTGTAATATTGTTTAGTAATAAAATAATTTCAGCTTCTTAATCAAGTATATCTGCACAAAACCGCTGATATTTCGGACTTGTTACTTAACACAAACATACACATAAATGAAAATACAGTTTTTCTAAAATGAAAATTATAGAAATTATAATGCTGATCATAAAAGAAGGTAAAGTCAATGAAATATATCTGAAGAACAAAATTGACGTCGTGAAATAACGACTGTTCGTACTTATATTTAAATTCATAAAGCACTTGAATATTCCTTGTACAAAATTGTATTATATTCGAACCAAATTATTTATCGAAACAATGGTCAGTTATTCTTTTACTCTGAAAATATGAATACTGTCTATATCAGATATCATAGATATTGAATATCTATGAGCAGATATAGAATACCTATTATATATCTATGATGTAATAATTTTAACGGCATAGACATACATAGCGATTACATGCCATAAGATTACTAGAAGATTTCTGTACTAAACCGTTTTTTTATAGTCTAGTTTCTATAATTTGAAAAAGTGCGCGTGTTTTCAAAAAAGGTCAAAAGTTAATTTTTAGATATAATTCAGGAGAAGAATTTTGTTTTCAAACCATTCATTCTACATCTCGTCTTTTTCAGGAATTTCATTTGTTTCTTTGAAAGACTTTCTATGTTCACGAAATTATCCATTTCACTTTTCCATCTTCATTTAATCGTAATTTAATTCGTGCATCGTGTTATTGTGCTGTTAAGACACCTCTTACATTCTTACAATTGATAGTTTTCTTATTACTACAGCAAGACTCTTCTTTTGAACTACATTTCCTTCCCGATTATAATTAAATCGTTCTTATGCAATTTCACTTTGCGATATTTATTTGTCAGTTTTCGTGAATTTACTTAGTGCACTGTTTCACTCTACTTCAAAGACACACATGATCTCACAACTCATTGTGATTTCATTAGTATCGCAAGAACCTCCTTGTCACCTTAATTTGATTCCCGATCACTGTACAATTTCAGTTTGTGACATTTATTTGCTTTATCCGTATTTACGATTAATGCACTGTTTCACTCTACAGAAAAAAACAACCCAATGGGCACAAAATTTGGCGACGTCTTTACGACGTCGTTACGGCATCTTTACGACAGCTCTACGATATCCTATGTCCATGTCGTTAAGGTGTCCTTACGATATCGTAAACACGTCGTATGATCTGACGATGTCTTTACGATATCATAAAGACAACGAAACGACACGGACATAGGATGTCGTAAAAATGTCGTAAATATGTCGTAACGATGTCGTAAAGACGTCGCCAAATTTTGTGCCGGCTGGGTACTTTTATGATCGTACAACTCATTTTAATCTTATTATTATCCCAAGAATCTCTTGTCATTTTCATTTGTTTCCCGAACATAATTGTCGTTCTAGCGCCATTTCACTTTGCGATATTCATTTGTCGTATTCGTACTTCTAATTAGTATAGTACTCTTAAATACTACACTATTTCACTTTATTTATAGAAAAACATTAAAGTTAAATTTTGCTCCATGTACAATTTCCCGCTGTTAATGTTAACATACTATTTGGCAAAAGCTTAGCCTCCGATGAAATAAAAGCTCTCGTCTGTGGAATCAACAACAGAGAAAACGAAAAAAAAATTCTTACTAATATATCTCCGAAGTAAATCACACTGTTTTAGAGAAATTTGTACTTATTGATTATCATTTAGCAAAAAGGGAAAAAGGCAACTGACAGATGGGAATCCCTATTTCTCTCCAATTCAATTAAGTTAAAGGACGTTAGATAGCGCTGACGTCGCAATTCTCGCTATATCTCGAATAAAAATGGGACGATTATAGGACGAAAGACTATCCAGACAACGTTAAAAATCGGAAATTACCCTCGATTCATGTAAAGTTTATCGGGCTAGGTTAGTTTTGGTTGCGGTGAATCTTTCATCTGGAATCGTCGTAAACCTTATATTTAATTTTTTCTGTGTTCTAAAGATTACTTATGTGATCGTATCAATCATTGCGATTTTATTATTATAGCAAGAATTTTTTGTTTGTCTTTTATTTGTTCCTCAATCGTAATTCTCATTATTGTGTCATTGCGTTCGGCGAGTTTCATTTGTTTTGATGCTATATTTTTTTTCATGCTGTTTTGTTCCTGATTTTGTTAATGTGCTGTCTTAATCTGTTGAAAAGTAAACTTTTTTAGTCTGATACTTAAAATCAGATTAGAAAAAAAATCAGGACGATTTTAAAGCAATTTTGTTCTTTTGCAGTTTTTTTTTTAGTTTTTTGAAAAAATCTAATCTTATTACTGAAATAACATCTCCATCAACGAATAAGCTTACAGTTTCTGTCTGCGATGTAATTTTGAGAAAAATTAGGGGTAAAAAAAGTGAATGAATATTACGGATCAAGCAAAAGCTTTTTCCTCGTGTCTTAAACGAGTAGTAGTTGTAGGTGACATTTTATTTTGTAAATGTCGACTGACTGTTTATAGAGAAGATTAGTCTGATGAAAACCTTGATTGTGAAACTGAAACAGATGTTTCTTCTTTGAAATCAATGTCTAATGACCCAAAATTTGAAGTGAAATTAAAATCAAATCAAGCGGATTCAGAGATTGAATATGTAGAAATTCCGATGCAGATGTCTGTTGCTACCCATTACAGCTGCTGTTTTTGTTTTTCTCTTAAAAACATAACTGCAATTCTTGCAGAAGCCCACATACAATGTTATATTAAGGAAAGACATTTTATTTCACCTGGAAATCGATGCTATAAAACTCATCTTATAAAAAATAGAAATTACGAGGAAGATCTTAAGCTTTTAAAAACGCATTCTAACACAGAATTATCTAAACTGATGGAAACTCTTTCCATCAAATGCGATTCCACATTGCTTGACAATATCGGTGAATTCATCCTTTCAGGAAAACAAGTGCATGTTTTCACTGGTTTCTCTTGTGGAAATAATTTATAAATAAAGGAAATGAGGACTTTCATGGGAAATAGTTAATCTCGATGTTTCATCCAAGCTATGATGGTATTTCTTCCTAAATTACCGCATTTGAAGGAAATTAAAGAAATTTGCGATTTTAATGATATTTGAATGAAACATTTTTTTTTATAAAAGTTCATTTTTTAATGGAGAAAGCTACTGTTTATTTTAGGTTTGAAATTCAGCTCACCTTTCCCAGTTAAAAATTTAACTATTTGGTTAAAAAATTTATCTTTTTTAGTGAAAATTTCAACTTTTTGGTTGAAAAATCATGTATTTTGTTAGAAATTCGTCTTTCTTAGTAGAAATTGAATTGTTTTATCGAACATTTATACTTTTTGACAAAAAATAAAATTTTTCGGTTGAAATATCAACTGTAAATATGTTTTGGTTGCAAAGTCTATTATTTTGTTTTAAATGCAACTATATTGTTAAAAACTAGAATCATAATTTCTGGGTGGAGAATTTTATGATTCACTTAAAGTTGAACTACTTAGTAAGAAAATTAATTTTTTCATATTAAGGATTCATAATTCTAGTCGAAAATTCAACTATTTGCCTTTAAGTTAACTTGTTTGTTAACAATTTTATTGTTTTGTAAAAAACTTGTTTTTTGGGCGTTAAAAGTCAACAACTTGATAGAAAGTTAAACTATTTGGTCGACAATAAAAATTTTGGTTAAAAACTAATATTTTTGGGGTAAAGAAATTGAGCTTTTTTGTAGATAATACTCTTTTTGACTTTAAAATTAAATAATTTCGTTGAAATTTCATGCATTTTGTTGAAAATGGACCTTTTTTGGTAGAAATTAAATTTTTTTATTTGAAAATTTATTATTTTTGGTTAAAAATGCAATCGTTCGGTTGAAATATCAACTGTACATCTTCATGGGTTTGAAAGTCGATTATTTCACCAAAAGCTGAACTACTTTTTTTAAAAATACGTTTTTTAACCAGGTTTTATAATTATGTTTGAAAATGTAACTATTTTATTGAAAATAGAACTCTTTGATTGAAAACTAATAATAATTGATTTTTCAAGATGATTCTGAATGCATTCAAAATTAAAGAATTAATAGATATTAGTTTTAAAAATTATTTTCAATTATAACTTCAAATATTATTTCAGTATAAAAAAATTATATTTTTAACCCCTTAAATTTAAAATTTTTTAACTGAAAAAAGAAAATTTTGTTAATTATTATCTATATTTGACTTTTCATTTTAAAAAAGCCATTATAAACATCTATTAAAAAATATACAAATTTGAAAAGAATGGTTCGAAATAGAAAGCCTTGAATTGTTAAAATTGTAATAAGCTAAATTTTAACTTTGAATGCTACAATTTTAATTTTAAAAAAGATTCAAAATTAATTTTAAAAGATTTAAAAAAAAAAATCAGGACGATTTTAAAGCAATATTGTTATTTTGCAGTTTTGTTTTAATTTTTGGAAAAAATCTAATTAACAAAATACATGAATTTTTAACCAAAAAGTTTACTTTTTAACAAAATAAATTTATTTTCTATGAAATAATTGGTGTTTTAACTAATACAATGCAAAGGATAAAGTTTGAGCCAAAAATGGAATAGTTCAATTTCAAGTTAAAAACTGTGATAAAAAATTGATTTGGACAAAAAAATGAATTTTCAACAAAGCTGTTAAATTTTCAACAAATAAGATGACTTTTCGACCAAGAAAATTAATGATATACAAAAAAAGAACAATTTTAAAGAAAATATATAAATTTTCAACGAACTTATTTAATTTCAAAGTCACAAAGATGAATTATCTACAAAAAGTTGTATTTTTTAAGCGAAAAATATATATTTAATTTCAAGAGTTAAATTTTCAACCAAATAGTTAAATTTTCGACCGTAATTATAAGACCTTCATAAAAAAACGTATTTTTTACAAAGTAGTTCAACTCTTAGTAAAATAATCGATTTTTAAACTGAAGAAGATGTACAGTTGATATTTTAATTGAACAATTGCATTTTTAACCAAAAATGACAAATTTTCAACCAAAAAGATTGAATTTCTACTAAACAAGGTCAATTTTTTAAAGTCAAAAACATTATTACCTACGAATAAGCTGAATTCTTAAACTAAAAATATGATTTTTCAACCAAAATTTTAATGGTCGACAAAATAGTTTAACTTTCTATCAAATTGTTGACTTTTAATGCCCAAAAGATACGTTTTTACAAAACAGTAAAATTTTTAACAAAAAAGTTAATATAAAGGCAAATAGTTCAATTTTCATCTATATTTATAAATCCTCAATAAGAAAAAATTAATTATCTTACTAAGTAGTTCAACCTTAATGGCATGTGATACTTGGAAAATGATCGATTTTACGAGTTTTAGGTTCCGACGGCTTTTTTTCTTTAAAAATCAATATTTTGTCTTAAAAATTTGGGACACGATAGCGACCGTGCTAACTAAATTTTTTATATTTCTAACAACGTATGTATATTTGGAGGTTATGTAAGTTACAATTCTCCTGTGCGTTACTTCCAAACTACACAATATTTTTGGCCGAAAACTTTGGACTTGCAAATAAACATGGTAACTAATCTCCCGGAACTAACCTTGCTTGCAGGTAATCCGAGAAGTTTATTTCATAAATAATTTCCCAGTGGCGAAAAATTGAACATTAGTTTCAAAGTTTCATCAGGTCTGGTCCATGATTAGACCATAATTATTATAGAGTGCTTACCGACAGAATCGGTACGATAGAGACCTATATTATCGGAATGACAGAGAGCTGAAAATCACCCTAACGACAAAATAATACACATGCATAAAATTTGGTAATTAGCAAAATAACATTTTTTTGTTATTATCCCTGAAAAAGAGTCCGGGGACGACCGTTATGTTATTTTATATCATCTCCGAATTCAGTTTTTGAAAATTTTCATTTTTGTGAAAAAAAGCCGTTGGAACTGTACCCGATTGACCACATGACGAAGTATCACATGCCCTTAAGAGAATAATCGAATTTTAGCCTAAACAATTATGATTTTAATTTTTAAAAATATAATTGCATTTTCAACAAAATAATATACTTTGCAAAGAAAAAATATTTACAGCTGATATTTCAACAAAAAATTTTATTTTCTACCAAAAAGTATTAAGTTTCCATGAAATAATTTGAATTCTACAAAGAAAGACGAATTTTTAACAAAACACATGATTTTTTAACCAATAAGTTGAACTCTTAACGAAAAAAGATAAATTTTTGAACCAAATAGTTAAATTTTTAACTGGAAAAGGTCAATTTTTAACCAAAAATGGTATAGATTGTCAGTTTCAACAATTTTTGTTCAACAACACGTGAAACATATTTTCATCAGAATAGTTAAATTTTCAACGAAAGAGATGAACCTTTAAATAAAAATAAAAATTTTTCTAACAAACTATTTTTTCACAGAAAAGAAGACTTTTTTACAAAATAGTTACACATTCAACAAAATAATTAATTTTTAAATCAAATAATTGAGTTTTTGTCCCAACGAGATGAATTCCAAACCTGAAATACAACAGTAGGGTTTTCAATTAAAAAATTAAATTTTAGAAACAAAATATTTTATCCAAATCTTAAAATCGCAAATTTCTTTAATTTCTTTCAAACGCCGATCAAGATATAAATAAGACTATTATAATATAACACAATT
>NC_046657.1:65039565-65083276 GCF_010883055.1 Belonocnema kinseyi
CCGGGAGCGGGTGCTAATCTGGAAAATTGCACCCGCTTCCAGCGAAATCGCGGTAAAATTTCAGCCACAATCACGTCTCACGACCGTGAGATAGGTGGTTAAAGTCTGTAAAGGAATCAATACGACAATCCAGCAAAAGCCTCGTGCACCCAAAGAACACGGAGCGACCCAAGGACAACCGCCTTCTGCATTTTCCCGCAAATGTTCTAGCATATTGTTGACACGCAAGGATGCTTTTTAGGCCTTCAGCAAGTGAAAGCTGGGTACCTCCAAGATCGCCAATGATAAGGACGATCAATTTAACATAATATTCCGGGTAAAATCGGTGCAACTCCCTTATAAGGTCTCGATACCTCTCTTTCTTTTCATTCTCCTTGGTTATGATGTTTTTGTCAGCCGGTGCCGAAAATTCGATAACGAACATGGTTCGCTTCTCGAAGTCCAGAAGAACCATGTCAGGCCTCGAGTGAGCAACAGAAACAATTGTCGAGAATATAAACTTCCAGTATATGCGGCACTTCTCATTCTCGACAATTGACTCAATTTCCCTAGGAGCATTTAGAGGAGCGATATTAAGGTTAATGCCGTAGGAGTGATAGAGATGGTAATAAAGCACTCTTAGTGCCGCATTGTGCCTTTGAATTTAGGTCGTTCCCGCGTGAGTTGGACAACTAGATAGTATGTGAGCTAAATGCTAGGGGTGTGCATGGCACAGCCTGCAGCTATCATCGGGAATGTCTTGGCTCAAAATGTTGCGACGATATGTTAAGGTGGAAACGACACCGTTTTGGCATGAAAAAATGAAACCCTCCGTACCAGACTTCAATCCGGACGATTTAAAGAAAGCTAACGTTAGCTCACAAGACATTGACTGATCCTTCACATTTCTGTGGAAGATACCGTGCATCTTCTTATCTAGGAGCTGTTCACGAAAGTTCTTCCCTTGTTCTTTCTCAATCCGGGCTTTCAGGAGTGAGTACTCGAGATAGATAAGATTTGATGCATTTTGCTCACCCATAATACTGAAGTCAAGTCCGAGTGCTTCATCAGTCTCCTCCGCTGCTTTGTAATAAAACGCTCCTTTGCCCATTTCTTCGTGATTCCTGACCATTTTAAGAAGAGGGTCTCTTCCATTTGCAACTCTATCTGCTGTACCCAGAATAACCCTGTTGCGAAGACATTCAAGACTCAATATTCCGCGACCCCCTTGACGGCGTCAGATGTACAGTCGCGGAACGGAAGACTTAAGATGCATGCTTTCGTTCATGTGCATAACCTTTCTTGTCCCGATATCAAGAGATCTGAGCTCGTTCTTCATCCATGGAACTACTTCAAATGAATAGAGTAGTACCGGGACGGCAAGCATGCTCGTTGCAGATACTTTGTTCCTCGCCGACAGTTCGGAAGACCAAATCTGTCGGATAAGACGTTTGTATCTGCTTCGGAGAGTATCCTTTATAGATGTCACATCCTAAATGCGGCTCTGTGGCACGCCCAAGTATGTATAAGTCTCTCCAGCGCAAAGGTGTCGTATGGCGCTTCTATCAACGAGCTAAGGATCTTCAGGGATGTCATTAAGTTTTCCTTGCTTCAAATAAACCTTGGCGCATTTGTCTAACCCAAATTCCATTCTAATTTCCTTAGTATATCGTTAGACAATCCCCAGAGCTAGATGCAGCTGCACTCTGTTTTTAGCATAGATCTTAAAATCGTCCATGTAAAATACATGAGTGACCTTGTACCTCGATCTGCAGGTTTGCCGCACAAGTACCCGTCGGAATGGGGAAGTGCTAGAGGTAGTGGAAATAATGTAAGGCAAAAGAGGAGTGGACTCATGGTGTCGCCTTGAAAGACACCTCTCTGAAATGTGACCTTGTTAGTTGTCACACGATTTTTTCCAGATGAGATAGTAAATCTGGTTTTCCAAAGCGGCATCAATCTCTCTATGCACCCAACTATTTGCGGATGAACCTTCAAGATTCCCAAAAGACAGATGATAAGTCTATGGGAGGTCGAATCGAAAGCTTTCCGATAATCAATCCAAGCCATCGATATGTCACGCTGGTAGAATGCTGCATCTTTGCTGATACATCTATCGATGAGCAGGTTCTCCCGACATCCGGCTACGCCTTTCTTTGAGCCTCGATGTTCATACATTTCTTGCTACACAGGTGCAATTGCCCGAACAATCCTATCATTTAGGATAGCTGCGAATATCTTATAAAGCGTATAAGTGTATGTATAGTAGCTGAAAGAGAATTTTTTTTTTTTTAGCTCTTTAATTTGATTTATCTTCGGATCGGCTAAGTTGACTATTTTCGGCTGAAGTATTGTGCGCCCTTCCACCAACCACTCTGGAATCGGCTGTTTCGACTTCAAATATGAGGTGAAAATACGTGCCAAATACTGATGGGTTGAAGAAAAATTCTTCCACCAGAAGGTTTTGATACAATCTGGTCCCGGTGCGGAATAGTTCTTCATCCCTCTTAATACTTTTTCACCTCCTCGGTAGTGATGGGTGGGCATTCTTTATCAGGTGTTATGAGGCAGTCTGATGGTCAGCAGCTTTGACTTGTTAAGTGTGTGATAACGGGTCCGGAGTTCGCGCGCGCACTTTTGAACCTTGGCGGTAAAATTCCTGCCAGATATGTTGTAGTCAGTCACACGCTGAATGCGGGACACGTACTGTCTTGCCCAGCCTATCTTTATGGCAAGTTGATGCATTCGTCTTTTGGTCTTATGATCAGCCGTTGGTTTTGTTTAACGGTTCGCATCGACCAAAGCTCTCGCTGCATTATACACACAAAATTTGGTAGACCAGAGGTCGGATTCTCCGGAAAAATGTCCACGGAGCTCGTCATCCATTTCAGCCAGATCTTTAGGCTTGAGAGGAACCTTGGTGTTGATGGTTCTCCGGGTCGTAAAGCATCGCTCTTCATCTATTGGATGCCTGCCTGCGGTTGGTCTTAGTGTCGCCTCTCTTTCTCTGGGCCGGCTTGTTCTAGCTGGGGTAGAGTAGGCGTTCCGCTCACATAGCCCCTTTTACGGAGTAGTTCAGCATGGTTTCGCAGACGTTGCTGCGAAAAGTGCGATAGCTCCGGGTGTTTCTCGCACCACAGAGCATGCAGCCGTGCTATGTAACCCCGCTCAGGGGCCACATTATTAGCAATTAGTACTGCGCCCGTACTGGTGAAATGCGGACACGAAACTAGCAATCAGTACGGCACCTATAATGGCGGAATACGGGCACCGTACTGGCAATAAATGATGATGGAATACGGACACATTACTGTCAATTAGTACTGCGCCCGCAATGGCGGATTAGAGATCTGATTAGTAACAATATTTTCTTCCTCGCTTCCAGTTTCCTCTGATTGTTCCAAAGAGCAAATGGAATCAGAATCCAAATTTTTCGAAAGGCTGGATCCGACGTTCTACTCGTGGAAGAAAATGAGGAATATAAAAATAGGAATACCTACAATATTGTAGGGTAGATTTCTTTTAGCACGTGCATCAATCGTAATAGTTGAATTTCTGGCGAAAATGAGTGCATTTTTTGTAACAATGCAGCTTGAAGATATAATAAGAATCACTTTTTTTTACAATAGAATCCTGAACTTTCCTTGAACTAATGCTCATAAATCGGAACCGTTTGCGAAAAAATGCACTTTTCCCGCGAATACATTAGGGAATACATTAGGGAATAAATAATAATAAATATTATTTTTATTCCAAATTATGAAACATATAATATTATTATATGAATTGACAAAAATTTCACAGTAATAATATTTTCTAATACTGCCCCCACGAATCTTCTCCCTTGTTTAACATTTCTGGGTCGAGGATACTCCAGTATGGGGCGGATCTTGTCATCATCTACCAATAACCCATCTTTATTCACCTTCAATCCCAGAAACTTAACTTTAGTTTGACAGAACTTACACTTGCCTGGGCTGAACGTTAGCCCTGCTTCATTCAAACGTGTAACAGTCCGCTCCAAACAGTACAAATGCTCAGAAAATGTTTCATCTACGACGATTACATCGTCTAAATAGCCAAACACGTGTGGTTTAATATCCCGGGTGATGACCTTGTCCATCAACCATTGAAAGGTAGCTGGAGCTCCAGTGAGACCAAGCGGAATCCGTTTGAATTAGCACAACCCTTTTCCTGGGACAGTAAAAACTGTGATATCCCTGATAACAAGTGGCGAGTTGTTTTTCAAGGCGCCACTGATAATTGATGTCTCCGTACGTCATGAGGAAAGCCGTTTTGAATGCTGCCATGTAGGCCAAGCATGAAAGTTATATCGGAACCATTATAGGGGTAATTCCTCAAGGATTAATGGAATCCCTTCAATTGATTCCTCATCTGTAAGGCCTGAGACTGAACGCTGCTCCTCCACTCTCTTTAAAAAGTGGTAGGGTGGACGGAGGCAATTCAAAGGTGGTCTGCTGAAATGTGAGGCCCGTGAAACACTGAAAGTTGCCCGACGGACCGGCGGAACTTTATTTATCCCCGAACCTGATTAAATGAAATATTGAAAGGACTGAGTTTGGATTGGTTTGAGTCTTTAATATGGCGCGACTGGAAGGCCCTCCCATCTCCTATCCTGATTGGTAAAGGTGTAGCACCTGCCAGATTGCAAATTCTAAACGTTAATGGAGATCAATATTAGTGGTCATAACGGTATCCAAGACGAGGAAAGGAACCGTGGTACGCCTCCGTAGTGGTTAGGAATATTTTCAGGGTCTCGGGCCCCACTATAGCCCAAAGGGCTTGATGCCGTATGATTCGTTGTTGTCATCACCGGCCGTGTATAACAGAACATGGAAGCCATACTCGTGACGAACGTATGAACTGTAGTTGCACCGGAAGGTGAAGAAAAGCGGTGTGACCCTCGGAACGCAATGCTAACTTGCCCCCCCCCCCCCCCAAACTATTCTCTGGAGATTCGAACAATCTCCACGCGGCACCCAAACATTCATCATCAGGTTCCGCCTCACTAATAATGCGAGACCGGAGCGATGCCCATGGCCAACCCCAATTTCAATTCGTAATCAAGCTGCTGGGAAACTTCTGGGACCAAAATGTCCTTCTTAGAGACTGTAGGGCCCTAACCCGTAGAATGTCAAAAGATGCCGATATATCCTCCCACTTATGACCTAGGTATCGTCTGAGGTCGTCCGCAGACATGGGTGTCCGCAGACATAAATTCCAAATTTTACTGTTCATCTTCATGAACGGTATTAGTTATTCGAAAAATAATGCATCTTCAGGAACAGGCAATTGGCACATGACCATAAATAATTATTATGGTATAAATTAAATTTGATTAAAAAACATTAATCTCTAACACCAGTCAACCTAATTTTCCCTTTGTCTGCTTATCCCTGCCATATGAAAAGATCAAACAAAAAACAGGTGGCCAACTCTCAATAGTGGATGCATTGACGTTATGTTATTCTTGTTTTAATTTAGCTTATTGATAGTAACCCGTCTATCGCTGAATCATCAAAAGAAATAAACAAACTATTCCTCGGCCTGGATCACTTTCTCAATTTTTACATTCGGTTGTTCTGTCACTTGTTCCTTTAATTGTTAAATAAATGTCCCAGCTATAAATTGATTGGTTCAGACTTAAATATAATTAAAGTTTATTTTATTCACAACTTTATTTTATTCCGATCATTTATTTAAAACATCCGAGCCTTCATTCAGTCTAAGCATGTGGTGACTCATGATCCATCATTTTACTCAATCATTTCAAACTTCAACTCAATCAATTAATTGTTGCATTTTGGGGAATTTCATAATTCCGTTTTTTATTATTTTTAGGATTTTGCGTTATTTTGTTTGTTAATCCTTGAACCTTTAAAAAGGATGAAAAAACAAATTTTAATTACGCTATTGAGCATTGATTAAATAAAAATAAAGCTCATTTTCTCTCGAAATTTATTTTAATTTCGTCAATCGTTACAATCATCTTATTTCATTATTTGTAATTTCGAATTCACTGATGACTGGAAGTTCCATCGTTCCAACTAATTTATTTTTTCGTATTTGATTTTCGACTTGATTTTTCAAGATTATAACTTATAAAATTCTAACTAATTCTAATCTTGAATCTTTCACGTAATCTCCTTTCCACGTCCCTGAGGTCCATACGGTGGGCGTCATTTATAACTGGTTTTTGCACAATTATTCATGTAATTCGATTGTTTATGATTTTACCGATTGAATTGGACTGGTAGATGAGTCCAAAAATATGCCAGAAGCGCACCAAATAGTTTTCACCAAAACTACTAAAATTTACAATGAAAGTGACATATTATTCCATTGCTCAGACCGCTCCGATAGAGTGGTGTGAGTAGGCAGTGACGCATGGACAAAGAGTTAGGTTAAACACAATAAATGAAACACAAAATTTTGACAAAACGTAACTTTTTAATATTTCAGTAACTCCGGACTCGATTATTTACAGGGGGAATCCATGTTCCCAACAACTGTGCACGGAAGCTATGACTGCGTCGACCCCATTCACTCCCTTTACATCATAGCGAAGTGGTCTTAGTGATCCCCCAATCAGCATGAACCGAAAAAGATTTAAACACTTAAATAAGTGGAAGACCCCATCAGTTTGATTGGAGCTATAAGCTCCAATTAACTACACGCAGATTCTACGCAGCCGCATGATCTTGTGTTTCTGACCCTTATTGTGCGAGCGGGAATCTCATCCACTGCGCATGTGCTGGGAAACCTCCTCTTCTTGTTCCATGACTTTGTCTCCCGTACGGTGTGCAATTTGACAGCTCATTAGTTGTGGGTGGTTGTCCACCGGTTTTACATTCGAGCGCCGGACATGCAACAAGGTTTTTTAACTGATCAAACTAAAATAACCAATTTTTGAATACGGAATTTCCGAGGTTGACATCAATGTTATAAGGATTATTTGATTCGCTACTCTGGGCTCGTTCCCCAGCGATTCTCGACAGCCAAATATTTATTTTTAAATCTATAAGATATTTTTAACGTCTTAATTGATTGGAGGTGAGACTTGGTTTGTTAAATGTGATAGAGGTAGTTTCTGGCGGCTTTAGTTAAAGATACCTGAGACTGGATTTATGAAATTTCATAGGAGGCTTCAATAGGTTTTAGACTGTCACTTGCTTGTTGCCTGTGGTGATAATTTTTAATTTCAAGTATTTTTTACCGTTTTAATTGATGAAGATCAGACTAGGTTCCTATGTGATAAGATAAGTTCATAGCTGGAGTATATGAAAGTTGTTTGGGATGGTCATTTTTAATTTAAGTATGTTTTGGCGGTTTGAGCTGACGGAGGGTGAGGCTTGGTTCGTTGAATGTGGTAGAAGTGGTTTTTAAATGTTGTTGAATGTTTACTTGGAGATGAGGATGTGACATTGTTGCGTTGGGCAGTGTATAGCTAAGAGTTTTTTTGAAGAAGAATAGTATATTTTTTTCGGAAGTGTTTTGATAAACTCAAAAAAGCATTAGTTTTATTTAATATCTTTATTTTCAGTTAGAAGTAGTAGTTAGAGTTATGAGATGTTTTCGGAAAATATAATTGATTATTTTTGGTCAGCATTAAGTTAGCTCAGACTTGTGCAAAATGTTCTATCGCACATGTTCCTCATATTTTTCTTTAGGTATTCCCTTTCATATTTTTTAAATGGTAGGGGTTGATTCTTTGAAATAATTTTTAAGTGTTTTGGCAAGGCCAAATATAGCAAGAAATTCGGATATTCTTACATTTAGGCTGGGTGCGCTGTTGATTAATTTTTCTTAATTAGCTGTAGAGGAGGTATTGGCGCACATCACTTCCAAACGAAAAGACCGTTTCTTTGAAAAACAAAAGAGCCCAAAAATCGGTATTGGTACCTAAGAAGAGCCCAAATTTATGGCATAAAAAAACTCATATTCTGTTCTGGAGGTGCTAGTGGAACGCTTTCTCCTTAGGCCTTAATAAGTGTACGAAATTAAACTAAAATTAGCTAATATTTTCGAAAATTTTCGTGTTGAGAAACAACGAGGACAGACAGAAACCGAAGTTATAAAACCAATAATATCCACCTGAGATGACAGTGTAGTCATTATAGTGATATCAATGAACAATGTAAAATAATATGAGCGGCTGACAATAAAAACGGGACATATAAAATTTGGGAGTAAAAATGGAACATAAATTTTTCGGAGTAAAAAGGGAACAAACAAATCTTCCGAGTAAAAACGGAACAAAATTTCTTCCGAATAAAAATGCGGAACAAACTAGCGCGCGCCTGGAGGGAGGGGATGTACGCACAACTGTTAGGTGGGGATAGAGACTCGAACCGTTTCCGGCTTTAGATTATCATTTGATCAAGACTCAAGAGTCCCAAATCAAAAACAATAACAAAAAAGCAAAATACAATAGTTTACAAAAATAAATTATAACCGCTATTCTGATTTTAAATTTAATTAATTTAATTATTACTTTTGAAGGAAAAAATCGACATTTTTACTAACTGAAAATCAAAGTTTTTTGAAAATATAAATTACAATTACTCAAATCGAAATATGACCAAAACTGTGTAATGATAAAGAAATCTGCGTAGCGTAATTCAGCAAAGGATAAAAATAATGAGAAAAGTAAAAAAATGTTTTATAAATCAATTTTGATGCCCGACAGTGTTTTTTGAACTTGCGTTAGAAAAAGCAGCACAGGATTATTTGATTTAGAAAAACCTCGAGCGGTGAAGTTACTCCGTATCGTAAAAAGGAGCTGTCTACAGATGCGAAAATACAATAATGTGTATTTTGCAACAACACGCATAAGCAAACGTACGACCGAGCTCCTTAAACCATAGATTTTTTATTTCATAATTTCCGATTTTCATATTATTTCGTTTTTTTTGTCTTTAAATATTTCTTTATCTAAAACCGGTCAAAAGGACTCATATCAAATGGACATACACGTAAAAAATTTCTCCGGGTAGGCGACAAGCACACAACGAGTTTGTTTCAACAATTAAAAAATTTCTTAAATTCCAAACTTTACTGTTCATCTTCATGAACGGTATCAGTTATTCGAAAAATAATGCATCTTCAGGATTGACAAAGGGAAAAGTGTTTAAAACAAATACTAATTTTTAAGTAAACTGAAAAATAGTTTTAAAATACTTCGCCGTGAATGTGACAAGAACCTTGTCTCGTAATTCGAATTAGTGGAATTTCACTGTAAATCAGTGAGACACTTATATCAATCAGTTTCCGGGCATAATACAGGGGGGCTGGTTCTAATTAAAAATTTTATATAAATAATAATAAATAAACAATTAATAGCAAACAATAAATAATTATAAATACAGGCATAAAATGCATATTATTAAAGATTTTACAAGGATTTCAATAATTTCACAAAAGTCACCAAGTATTTTTTAAATATTTGTAAGGATTTCAAAAAGATTTGGCTACGATTCCAATAATTTCTTAAGGATTTCAAAGATTTCGCAAAATTTGCAAATATTTTGGATAGGTTTAAAAGATTTTACAAAGTCTTCATTGGTTTCCCAAAAGTTTCACAAGGACTTCAATTATTTCATAAAAATTTCCGATACAAATATTATAGAAGTGTTGCCAAAATTCCAAAGATTATAGAAAGATTTTAATGATTTCCCACAGGTATCAAACTTTTCAAATAATTCGCAAAGAGTTTGCATAGATTTGAAAGATTTTACAAAGAATTCAATAATTTCAAAAATATTTTTTAAACATTTCAAATATTTCTTGAAGATTTCAGAAAGATTTCTCAAATGTTAGAATGATTTCCCAAAGATTAAAAGAATCTCGCAAAGATTTCAATGTTATCCGAAAGAAATAACAAAGATTCTAAAGGTTTCGCAAAGATTTCGGATAGATTTAAAGGATTTTGCAGACTTTAATAATTTCGCAAAGATTTCAACAATTTAAAAAAAGTACCAAGTACTTCGAAAATATTTTTAAAGGATGACAATGATTTTCCAAAACTTTCAAATATTTCGTAAAGATTTCATCAAGATTTCAATTATTTTTACAAATATTATCAAATACTTCAAAAATTTGAAAGATTTCGGATAGCTTTGAAAGATTTCGGAAAGGCATACATGATTTTCCAATGATTGCACAAAAATTTCAAGAGTATACAAATGATTAAAAAATATATTTAAAAGATTTCCAAATATTCCGGGAAGACTTCTCAATTATTTCAATGGTTTCTGAAAGACTTAGGAAAGTCGTTTAGATTTAAACAATTTAACAAATATTATCGAATAATTTATAAATATTGTTAATATCGTATAAAGATACCAATGATTTTCTAAAAATTTCACGAAATTTTCAAATATTTCGCAATGCTTTCGGATAGTTTAAAAAGGTTTCACAAAGACTTAAACCATTTTCGTAAGATTTGAACAATTTTAAAAGTATAACAAATATTCAAAAAAATATTCTAAATATTTTATACATATTGCAATAAAATTATAAAGATTTCGAAGATTTCACAAAGGTCTCAAATAATTCGTAAAGATTTCGGATAGATTTAAAATATTTAGCACAGACTTCAATATCTTTTCAAAAAAAAAGAATGATTTTGCAAAGGTTCTTGACGATTTCACAAAGATTCCAATGGTTTCCCAAAGAAATAGCAAATATTTTAAAGGTTTCGCAAAGATTTCGGATAGATTTAAAATGTTTTACAGGTTTTAATGATTTCTCAAATATTTCAACAGTTTCACAAATATTTCCAAATATTTCACAAATATATCCAAATATTTCAAAAATATATCCAAATATTCCAAAAAGATTCTAGGATGGCAATGACGTCTTTTAAAAAACTTTCTCAGCATGAATGATTATTATGCGGTGAAATTAAAGCTTTGAATTATTTTAAAGCTGATTTTCAGTTTTTTAAACAATTATTATTGTATTAGACAATTTTTTTCCCCTGTCAATCCTGAAAATGTATTATTTTTCGAACGAATGATACCGTTTATGAAGGTTGTAAGTAATATTTTTTCTTATACATATTTTGAAAGTGTTAAAACAAATCTTACATGTTTAATTTTTTTCCCTGATGAATAATTAAAATTGACATTTTCCTGGAATTGATGACCCAATTAACAAACGCTGAGAGTAACTTTTTTGTTGTTGAAAAGTTAATACTTTTTTCACTTAATATTTTTATTTGAAAACAATTGGGATTTGGGAATCATTTAAACAACTGCTAATCCCTAAATTATGCCTTTTTATAGAAAAGATGGAGAAAATTGTATCTTTTAGTATCTCTTACACAATGTCGTATGTCGCAAAAAGCTCATTTAGAGTTTTGAGGGTGATTTTTTGAGTATAATAAAACTTCCTTTGTTAAGGTATTGAATTTTAAAATCAGTGAGTCTTATTGCAAATTGTTTTTTCAATCGAATTTTCTTTGTTAATAAAAAAAATTGAAACTCCTGTAATGCAACATATGTATGCCATTTTTTAGAAGGAAAACGCGTTTTTTGTATTGTTTTTTGTGTGTCCTTTTGGCCGGTTTTAGTTAAAGAAATATTCGAAGACAAAAATAACGAAATGATATGAAAATCGGAAATTATGAAATAAAAAATTTATGGCTTAGGGAGCTCGTTCGTACGTTTGCTTATACAAGTGATTGTAAAATACACATTATTGTATTTTCGCATCTGCAGACAGCTCTTTTTTACGATACGGAGTAACTTTACCGCTCGAGGGTTTTCTAAATTAAATAATGCTGTGCTACTTTTTCTAACGCAAGTTCAAAAAGACTGCCAGGCATCAAAATCGATTTATAAAACATTTTTTTACATTGCTCATCATTTTTCTCCTTTGCTGAACTACGATACGCATATTTCTTTATCATTACACAGTTTTGTTCATATTTCGCTTTGAGTAATTGTAATTTATATTTCCAAAAAAATTTTATTTTCTGTCATTAAAAATGTCGATTTTTTCCATCAAAAGTAATAATTAGATTAATTAAATTTGTAATCGGAATAGCGGTTATCATTTATTTTTGTAAACTATTGTATTTTACTTTTATGTTATTGTTTTTTATTTGTGACTCTTGAGTCTTGATCAAATGATAATCCAAAGCTGGGCACGGTTCGAGCCTCTATCCCCACCTAACAGTTGTGCGTACATCCCCTCCCTGCAACGCGCGCTCGTTTGCTCCGTTTTTACTCGAAGAATTAGTATGTCGCATTTTTACCCGGAAGAAATTTTGTTCCGATTTAACTCGGAAGATTTGTTTGTTCCCTTTTTACTTTTAAAAAATTTTGTTCCATTTTTACTCCCAAATTTTATGTGTCCAGTTTTACTTTCAGCCGCTCATATAATTATCTGCGAACGAAAATCTTAGCGCTAGTAACATCCTTATCTAACATATACATATGAGATAACAAGTACTTATGTACATATTTTTACATTGATGATGTAATGGAATATTTTTCAAATACAGTTCTTAACCACATTATTGACTGAAGCCTTTTTCAGTTTTTTCTCTACTTTGCGAAAATGAGGATCTATACTTTCGGTTTCACTTTAGTGGTCATATTTAATTATATTGGTGAATATAAAAACATAATATAAAAAATAGTTCTTATTATATTTTATATAATAGATGTCATGTAATAGTCATTTTTCATATTTACACTGTAAAAAGTAGAGAATTCTTTTCTTACGGCATCATTTTTTTGCATCCTATTTTTGAATAGAATAACCTTATGTTGTTATTTTCAATGCAACACAAAGAATTCTGTAATCATACATACATGAACTGAAAAAAATTCCGGGAATTTCCTCCACTTTTTAATGCGGGAAAACCCACATTGGTTTTGGGCAAAATCATTTTCCCCAAGATTTGGGGAAATTTTACTCAAAGTTCTTATAATTCAATAAAAAATTGGGGAAAATTCCCTAAAATCAGGAAATTAGATAATATCTACAATTATTAGGGAAATTTCTTTAAGTTTTGGGCAATTTATACGTAAAGTTTGAAATATTCCCTACAATTTGGGTGGTGAGTGATTCCCACTAAATATAGGAAATCGCTTCAAAATTAATGTTTGATTTTCCACGTAGATTAGAAAAATTCTTGAAGTATTACCGTATGTTAAGGGAGATATTTTGCGCTAAAATGTTTGATAAACTAGCACAATATTTTAAATAATTTTACACATTTTTTATATAAAAGTTTTATTAATGTTATAGTCATCTTATAGACTTTTAACGAATAATGATCAGGTTGACAATTTTGTATTAAAAATAAATTTAAAAAAAAAATAATGCTCAAAATCTCCAAAAAGAAGTAATGTTATTTTCTTATAGTATTTTTTAAACAATTAAGAATTTATAGAAATATATATAAACAATTATACCTTTGCATAAAAATTGAATCTTATCAAGACGTTTAAACTCTTAGTTTTTAAAATGAAATTCTGTAAATAATTAATAGTTCTTGTAAATTTGCAAAGCAAAATAGAAAGCAGTCATCGGATGGACATTCTTGGTTGACTCCGCAAATACAATGATTCTTAAGAAAAGAGCACTTTTAGTTTTTTAATTAAAATTGTTTAAACAATTAATACATCTTGTAAAATTGCAAAGCAATATAAAA
The DNA here is from genome assembly GCF_010883055.1 of Belonocnema kinseyi. Lineage (NCBI taxonomy): Eukaryota > Metazoa > Arthropoda > Insecta > Hymenoptera > Cynipidae > Belonocnema > Belonocnema kinseyi. Next base: position 65,053,235 of record NC_046657.1, read on the forward strand.
AAAGTTATCATATAGATATTCTTACTTGAATCCGTAAAAAATTGACTTGTAAAAAAAGGGAAAACTCTTAATTTTTTTATAAAAATTGTTACAATAATTATTAGTTCTTCTAGATTTACAAAGCAACATAGAAAATAGTAATTGGATACACATTCTTAGTCTTAATTTTTAAATTAAATATTAAGTAATAATGTGATATCATCTACGTATCTTTTGTAAAGAATAGGAGTAAAAGTTAAACTATCAAGAGCCCTTTTCTCTAAGGCTTCTATTACTAAATTTGATACCATAGGAGAAAATGGGGAACCCACAGGAAAACCCGAACCTTGTTTAAGATATTTATTATTAAAAAAAGACAGTGTTATTTGATACTATTCTAGTAGGAATAATAAATTCATTTTGTGAGATTTTTGTTAAATTATGGTTTAAATTTAATTTTTCTTCTATACAATCTAATTCAATATCCATTGGAATATAATCAAACATTGATACTACATCCAGTGAAACAACAGAATGTGGATCCGGAATTTTGACCTTTTTCATTACTTCTTGTAATTCCTAACCATTTCTTATAAAAGCTTGAGTTTTATCAGAAATTGGTTTTAAACAATTTGCAATGTATTTTGATAAATTATAAGTTGTAGAACCTACAGCAGAAACAATCAAACGCCATTTTAAATCGGTTTCATGCACTTTGGTAAAGCATGTGCTTTAGAAGCAACACTGTTATTTGTTTTTAATTTGTGAGCCATGTATTGGACCGTGTGACCAGAATAAAACGTATTCTCTCATTCCTATATGTAGATGCTCATTTTTAAATTGACCTGAAAGGATTGACACGTGGAAACAATGTGTAATAATTTAGTTAGTTAAAACTGGAAAGAAACATACTTTTTAATTGATCAGTTCAAAGTAGTGTACTAGTAGTATACAATACAAGACGGTAGAGTTCAGATTTCGCTACCACTTCCATTATTATCTCTCGGCTCTGAGCTGGTATTTTGAGGAAAATCCGCCAGGGCGCGACATGCCGCCTCTCTCACAACTAAAATGACGCGTCAAGCGTTTAATAAAGCAATAGACGCATAGTATGGCATAACTATCTCGAGTAGTGGCTACCATTATCAACATGGCGTTTCCTTCAGTGCGAGGCTGTGCCATTGATGCGGTCGATTTAAACTTGATTTTCTATTAATATTCCACAAATTTTGGGGAATTTCGCCTACATAAATTTCTAAAATTGTAAACATAGGATATATTTCCCAAAAAGTCTTGGAAAAATTAAACGCTTTTTGCTTAATATTCCAAAAAAGTTTCGGGATAATTACGTAAATAATGAGTATCTATTTTCACAAAGTTTTAGGCAATATTCCAGAACTTTTCGGGAATTTTACCCATTTAAAGTTCGGGAAAATTCCTGTAAGTTTCCTGTTTTTTTTTTGGTTTATATTCCATACGAATTTTTGGAGAATTTTACCTACTGAACTTTAGAGAAAGTTCCCCAAAAATTGGTAGAAATTAGCTTTAACACAATTTTAGCGGAAATTCTCCAAGAAATTTTTCATGGTGATTGATTAACTCTTAAAAAAGTCAGGAAATTAAATTTTACGCAAATTAAAAATAATAGTGGCAGTGACTTTTGATTCTAAATGATAAAGCATAATATTTGTTTCTAGTTAAGCATAAATTATATTTTGTTATAAGTGTAAAAGTTTAATAAAGCCAATAATTAAGACACGTTACCTAAAATCAGTGTAACTGCGTTAGAGTTCTGACATTTAAAGTAAATTTTGAAGAAAATTCCACCCTTACATTGCATTTTGATTATAAATATGAATTTAGTAGATGATATAGTTTTAAATATTTGACAAGATTTGGGTACATCAAAGCACTTTCAACTTTCACACACTCTGCTTTACTATAAAAGTACATGAATTCTGTAAGATAATTGTATATTAAATTTACTACACGTTTGTACATATTGCTTCCATTACAATCATAGTAAAATCACTCTAGAATTTTCTAACTGTGTACTATTAAGTTCACCAAGAAGAAATTGAGTTTTGACCGAATGATGAAATTATTAATAATTTCATAGTGTCCCAGTTGTAAAATTTAAAGAGTAAATTTACAATAGTTACTTATATTTGACAAATGTAAAACAAAAAAAGAAAATTATTATTTTCCTTTAAAATTGCTATAAGAATATCCATGAAATAATTTACAATCATGCCAAAATTAAAGGTGATCATTTTATGTGTTTATATACATATATAATTAGTAAAAAGTGTTAAACAATCACTGTATGGTCCTACTGCGACCAACCGTGATCCAAAAATGACATCGGCTCTCAGTAGAACCGCGGTTTGCAAACGAGAATCTGTTTTTAAATATATTTCCTTTAGCAAGCTGCTTTCAGCACAAAACGTTGAATTCAGCCAAAGCTATCAGACATAAATGTTCTGAACATAATTTATCTTTCTTTTCTCTTTGCAGAATGCAGTTCACAGTCCGTCAGACACTCTCATAGTGGACGTAATCCTAGTCCTACTTCTTCTGGCAAGCAACATTCGCTTGACAAGACACCTACAGGGGAGCCTTCTTATCGAGCCAGGTCCCGATCTCCTGATAACAGGCCTCCCTCTATTAAATTACTTGGACATCCACTTGAACAACTTGGATATATTCGGCTCATTCCCCGCACAAATCAAAAACTCCGATTCGAATTTCGAAGTTACACTTTGGCAGCTGGTACACCAATTAAATGGAGAGCAGATGGAAAAAGCTATAGTAACGTACCAGCACAAGACCACATTGTATTATCAACATCCAATGGTGACATTTTTGCAATATTAGCGTATAGTGGGTACCTTCGTGGAATATATAGAAGAAAAATGCATAATCCGAGAGCAAAAATGAACATGATAAGCGGAGAAATTGATGATTTGACCCCAGATGAAATTAGGGATTGTCCAGTTGGCAGAAGTAACCCAGTCTTCCCAACAAATTTTATTAAAGCTTATGCAAGTTACAATTCGCTAGACTTTAAATGGAATCTTAATGGAAAACCTAATCCTGGTTCCTCTTCTTCAGCCAGACAACATTCACCTGATAGGTCTTCTACTCCTAAAAAGACTCTTTTTCGTGCCAGGCCAGATTCTCCTCCTGGCAGGCCTCCTTCTGATCAAGTACTTGGATATACAATGGATCAACTTGGATATGTTCGGCTTGTTCCTTGCACAAACCCGAACCAGCGATTTGAATTTCGAAAATACGTTTTCCCTAGCGATAAAGCATTTCGAATAGGATTAAATGAGAAGGGATGTGTGTTTGAACCAACCCGGGAATATATTGTCGTATCAGCATCCAATGGTGACATTTTTGCAATATTAGATTATAGTGGGACACTCCATGGAATTTATGGGACAGGTTTTTCGAGGATAAAAATAAATATTATAAGCGGCGAAATTGAGTATTTAACCCCAGAGGAAATTAGGGATTGTCCTGTTGGCAAAAATCACCCAATGTTCCCAAACAGTTTTTCTAAAGGAATTTCAAATTACGATTCACTGCAGTATGAACAGAATCGCAATCGCGATCCTTATCCATGTTATTCTTCTCCTGTCAGACAACATGCACTTAACGGAACTTCTCCTCATGAGCTTCCTCTTGATGTGGGGTCCAAATCTCCTCTGGACAGGCCTCCTTCTGATAAGGTACTCGGATATCCACTCTCACAACTTGGATATATTCGGCTTATTCCTAAAATAAATCCGAATCGGCAATTTGAATTTCGAAGATACTTTTTTCCCGCCGATAAACAAATACGAATAACTCTAACGACTCATAAATATGTTACCGTACCAAACCGAGAACATGTTGTATTATCAACATCCGATGGTGAGGTTTTTGCAATACTGGAGTATACTGAGATCCTTCGTGGAATATACAAGGCGAATAGATTTCATTCGAGAATAAAGATAAACATGATAAGCGGTGCAGTTGAGAATATGAATGCATCTGAAATTAAGGAATGTCATGTAGGCCCAACTTACCCAATCTGCCCACGTTGGTTTAATACGGATGCTTCAAATACAAATTCTCTACAGTATGTATATCATTAAGTCAATGGAAAAAAGATAAACTAAAATACATTATTGTTTGTAATTTGTAGTCGGATCAAAATTATTATAAAATAAAAGATTGAAATCAATTAAATCTAATGTATTCAATGTTGCGGTCGAAAACATGATTTTGATTTTTCTTTTATTATACATATGTATTTGGATTGCTTTTTATTTTCTGCGCCAAGAGCGAAAAATGCTTCAAACTTACTTTACTTCAAATTGGGACGGTTTTGAACTAACAAAAGGTCTGAGAAAACTTTCAAACAATGCAATTGAGAAATAAAAGAGGATGCTTTCTCATGTCCCTGTGGAGAATTTTTATCACCATGGCTGTGCAAAGATAGATACTACTACTAGTATCGTAAATAGGAAAGGCTGTGGATTTAAGCAAAAAAATCATCATCATCCACTCGAACCCCTAATATCAATTCTAAGGATCTAGTTAATATCATGCATGAACAATACCTAAAGTAGAAAAAAGATTCCAAGGACTTTATTTCGTCTGAAATGAAAATAGTTAAGTCGATGAGTGTTCTGGAAAATTAAACGATGCCTTGATAATAATTGAATCTCTGAAAGTCAAGGTACAGGAGAATTACTAGACTGGCAGCCTAGATCATTATCTAGACGAGGACTTGAAGACCTCTATTTCTTCTTGCTGCTTAACTGAAATGCCTGAAAGAAGAGTATGTGAGTCTTGTATTGATCTGGATTGGTGCAACGAAGATGACGGATGCGGTAAAGTAGCCCCCTTTGAGTTATTAAAATCCAAGAATATTAAGGTGAATGACTATTTCTCGTCAGTTTTAGATTGGAATGTAATGTTATTCCAATTTCAATAAAAGCATTTTAATTTCAAGTTTGAAACAGAGTTATAGAAACAGAGTTTCGGTCAGAGTGGTTAATTAGATAAAATATTATTTTAGAGGCCTGATACCAGTGGTTTTTTTTATCTTTGTCCGAGAGAGGTCTCTGTATTGTACGGTTGATAAGTAGAAGAACTACTATATCATAATCAATTTTTATTACGCGAATTTAATTGAAAACGCGAGAAAAATAAGTTCTAAAATATTCACTGCGGACTGCGTTTAAACTAACGCAATTAGTAGCGCCCCTCACATGTAATGAAGAGGTTGTTCGTTCAAACCCAGCCCGCAGTGAATTTTTTAGAATTTATTTTTCTCGCGTTTTCAATTAATTTCGCGTAATAAAAATTGATTATGGTTGATCGTTGTTCCTGTTAAATCTCAAATATTGATAGCCGAAATTATAGCAGGAACAAATGCGTGAAAATGCACTGTGCTGTTATTAATCAGCTCTCAATATATCAGAATAACGGTCAGAATATGCAACCTGCAATTACATTATTATTGGAAAATATTGGAACGGGACCAAAGCTGAAGTGACCGGGTCTGTTATATTCAAGATATATTTTTCTGTTAAGTCTCAAATATTGACAGTCGAAATTATTGCAGGAACAAGATGCGTGACAATGTACTGTGATGTTATTGATTAGCAACTAATATATAAGAATATCAGTCAAAATATGCAATTTATTACACTCAGTACATCCTTGCATACAAAATTATCCTATAATTCTATTTAACCTTTGTAGAAACATCAGAGGTAAATAAAAATCAAATATCTTGTAAATTTCATGAAACAATCGACGAATTAATCTACTCTTTATATAAAATATAAAATAAAATCACGTGAACTGTTTTAAACAGTTATAGAATTTTTGAATCTATGTTAAATAATGCTGAAATATCCATTCGAAACTCGAAACAAAATTAAGTAGATAAAATTAATTGAAATCTCAAAACCAAATGAATTGAAGGAATCCTCTGAATTAAATTAAATAATAGAAACAAATTAAATTTGAAAAAAACAAGTTACAGAGAAAGGGATTGGGGAGAAGAGAGAGGAAGAAAATCCAAAGATAAGGTACTAAATAGGGAGGGAATAAAGTTGTTGAAGAGCTTGGAGGAGCTGGGATGGTATATCTTAAACGGACATATAGAAGGAGATGAAAAAGGAGAATATACACGCTCAGGAAGTAAAAGGGGAACGGTAATTGATTATGTGATAGTAGATGATGAGGTAAGAGAGAAGGTTAAGAAACTGGAGGTAGGTGAATATATTGATTCGGATCACTTTCACTTAATAGTGACATTAGAGGGACAAAAAAGCAATAGAAATATGAGTAAAAGGGAAGCAAATGTAAAAAATGTAGGAAAAGAAGATTGTTCAAGAGAAGGAAAAGAACAGTTTAGAGAAAAAATAGGAAATATCAAAATGGGACAGGGAAATGTGGACGAGCAGATGGGAAAAATGACAGGAAAAATAATAATAGGATTAGAGTGCACAAACAAAAATGAAGACAGTAAAGGGGGGAATAGAAGTGGGTGGGATGAGGACTGCAAAGAGAAAAAAAGGAGGTCAGAAATGAATTGAGAAAGTGGAGAAAAGAAAAAAGTAATGGCAAGAATATAGGAAAAAAAAGAAAGAGTATGCTGAGTTGTGTTATCAAAAGAAAGAGGAACAGAATAAAAGATTTGAGAAAGAGGCGGAGAAAGCTAGGACGGAAGAAGAGGTATAGAAGGTAGTGAATAGAGAAAGAAAAAAAAGAAAAAGAGTAAACCAAGATATTGAAATGATAGAATGGAAGAAATATTTTTTGGATTTGCTAGGAGGAGCAGAGATAAAGTTATAAAGGGAGGAAAATATGGTACAGAAACAGATGAGGAAGAGGACATTTTAAGGGAAGAAATATTTAAGGTTTTAGGAATATTGAAGGATGGAAAGGCACCTGGTATAGATGCGATTCCAAATGAAATATGGAAATATGGAGGGGAGGATCTAGAGGAATAGGCATGGATAATATGTAATAGAGTATAAAGAGGAGAGGGGTGACCATAGTTATGGAAAGAAGGAGTAGTTACACCAATAGTAAAGAAATTCAAGGGAGTGGAATTTAAAGATTATGTGGGGGTGTTGTTGATGTCAACACTGTATAAAGTATATGTGACTTTTGTCAGAGAGATTGAAGATAGAAGTTGAAGAAAAAAAGATCGAGTCACTGAATCAGGCAGGGTTTATAAAGGAATGGGGATAATGGACAACATATACATATATTCTGAACTATCTAGTATATAAGATAATTAAAAGGGAAAAAGGGGCAATGGTAGCCATGTTCGTGGACTTCTTGGCGGCGTTTGACTCATTAGAACGAGGAGAAATAGAAAAAGTTACGATAAAGAAGAGGATAAGAGAGGGATTAATAAAGAGAGTATCAGAAATGTTTAGAGAGACAAAAAGCAGGGTAAAGGTAGGAGAGCAAGTAGGAGATAGTTTCTGGTTGATGAGAGGTGTAAGACAAGGGTATCCTGTGAGCCCACTGTATTTAATTTATTAATATCAGACTTGAAAGAAGAAATGGCATACGCAGACGACATAATGTTGGTGGCAGAGGATGAAGAAGAAATGGCGGGATTAATTACAGGATTAGAGAAACAGTTAGATGGGAAAAAGCTGAATTTAAATATTGAAAAGACAAAGATAATGAGGTTTAGAAAAGGAGGGGGGAGAAAGAAAGAATGGACAGGGAGATAGAAAGGAATAAAGTTAGAAGAAGTCAAAGAGTATAAATATTTGGCATATACTTATCTTGCAAACGAATGGAGATCATACAGCTCATATAAGAGAAAGGATAAAAAAAAGCAGCAGGGGTAATTAAACAGATATGGGGAATAGGAAAAAGAAGGTTAAAAAAAATTGGAGAACGAGAATGTGGTTATTTGATACAAGAAAGGTATATATAAGGTGGACACTAGGGACAGACTGGAGGACGCCAGGATATATGGTGAAAGAAGAAGCGCAAAGGTAGAAGTTAAGTATTAGAGCGGGAACGAGGGTATGAAAATTTGAGACGAAGCTCAGGGAGGGAAAGGGAGCAGAGATGGCGAGAAAGAGTTTGATGGAGGTAGAAGAGAGGAGAGGGAGTAAGATCGAATTAACGACATGGGAAGAAGAAAGCAGGGAGTTCTTTAATGGTAGAGAAATAGAAGACGGGCCTAAGTATTTAGAAATGGGATGGGGAGAGAGAAGGTGTGAATGGGAGGAGGAAACATGGGAGCATGTATGGGAAGTATGTAGGAGAGGAATGGAAGATAAAGGAGGCTGACAAGAGAATGCGATTAAGATTCTAGGGGAGGATGGATTAGGAGAAGAATGGATGAAGGAGTTAGACGGTTCGAGAGGAGCGAATGAGAGAGAATGAATGAATGCACGTGAAAAAAAGGTAAATGGAGGTATAAAAAAGTGAAAGAAAAGGAAACGGAAGTCGTTTAGATTAGAAGTGTAAAAATTGTAAGTAATGGTAAGATAAAAGTTAAGAAGACTAAGATGCGTTTGCGTTCTCATTCTCTCTCTCTCTCTCTCTCTCGCATGCACTCTCGTTTTCGTTCGCTCGCTCACTCGTTTGCTAATAATTCCTTAATTGCGCTATCGCAGGAAATAGAAATAAGAAACTAGATATAAGACTTTATGTAAATAGTTCTAAATAATTGTATATATAGAAAGGATAAGATTGCAAAAAAATATAGATATAAGCGAAAAGATTGTAAGAAATGGAAGTCATGTAAACCCTTAAGGGACACATTATGAATCAAGAAGAATAAACAAAAATATATAATAATAAATAAAAAATAAGGTAAGATATTTTTTCGGTCTAAAATATTTGAATAAAAAAGAATGATAATAAAATAAAATTGTAGAAATTTTGAGAAATCTGAAAAGGAAATAAGTTATTTTTAAGTCTGAATTAATTGAATAAAAAAGAAGAAATTAAATTTGCAATTCCTGAGGTCAGAAAAATGAAATAACGCATTTTTAAGTCTGAATTCTTCGAATTGAAAAAAAAAAGATTTTAGAAATCCTGAGGTCGGTTAAATAAAAAATAAGATATGTTTAGGTGTGAATTAATTGGATTGAGAATAAAATGGGATTTGAGAAATTCTAAAAAATCTGAAAAATAAAATAAGATTTAAAATATCTTGAGAAATTTGGAAATATAAAATATGATTTAAGAAATCCTGAGGATGGTTCAATAAAAAATGAGATATGTTTATGTGTGAATTTATTGGATTGAGAATAAAATAAGATTTGAGTAATTCTGAAAAATCTGAAAAATAAAATAAGATTTAAAATATCTTGTCAAATATGAAAAAATAAAATAAGATATAAGAAATTCGAAGGCCGGTAAAATAAGAGGTATTTTTAGGTGTGAATTTATTTAAATTTAAAATAAAATAAGAATTTAAATATCCTGAGAAATCTAAAAAATAAAATAAGATGTAAGAAATCTTGAGGTCGGAAAAATAATTTAAGATATTTTTTATGTCTGAATTATTTCAGTTATTTGAATTATAAGTCTGAGTCATTTGAATTTGTAGAACACAAAAAATAAATAAAGAATATTAATGAACGTTTAAGTACATATAAAATTGATTTTTAAACGTTAAAGATAATTTTGAAATATGAGATGTTAATTAGGAAACTAAATTTAAGAAATCCCGGAAATTAAAAAAAAAGTAAGAAACGGATTGAAATCTGTGAAACCTGAGAGTAAGCTAAGTGAAACATTTGGAAAATTTAAGAAATATAAAAATTTTGATGTAAGAAAATATATTTTCAATGGAATTGTACCTGGACAAATAGAAGAATAAGAAGTCAAAAAATCTCCATATGTACCTGTCTAATCATCTATCTACCAAGGTTCCTATCTATCTACCTATTTATATATTTATCTATAAATCCAATTATATGGAACAAAAGGTTGAGCAATTGGTAAAAGCACCCTTAAAACCTAATCTCAAGGAAATTTTGAATAAACAAAGTGAAAATATTGCGATGAAATCTACATCTGTAGCCCCAGGACTAAGCCAACCAAAGGAAAATTCTTTTTTAAATAAACTAAAAAGATTAGGACATTCGGATAACAGTATAATAATCGGAGGAAATAAATTTAACGACACACACAACTTACCGAAACCTCTATTTTTACTTTAGGTGATAGCTTACTTGGAAATACAACCTCTAATTATGAAGTATCGGAATTGGAAGATAATCGATATTTTGACAATCCCTTTAGTGCAAATTTCACTGCATTTTCCCTGATGAAACTCTATGCACCGAACAAGACACAGAGGACACTATTATTAAAAAATTCCCACCACTTTCGCAGCTGACAGTTAGTAACCAGACTGCGAACAAACAATCTATAAACGAGCCATTGTTAAGCCTAATACAGTCCCCTACGACTCAATGAAACCCCTTTTGAAATCAGTAGTGACAGGGATAACACTTTTTTTCTCACTAAGGAAGAAGGAAGAAACAACAACCAAAACCTGTTTAGTGCTAACACTAACGTAGGGACAGCTGTGGCATTTGACCCAAAGAATCCTACGAATGAAGATCCATCAAAAGATAACACAATGTCCCTACCAACAAACCAACAAGTGTCTCTACGAGATGCTCTCGAAATCGCTCCATACTTTAATTGTACTCATGAAACACCACTTGTCATATTTATTGAAGCATGTAGAGAAGCTAAATTAATGCTTCCTTTGAATGCAGAAGCTAACTTAGTGAGGTTATTGAGAAGTAAACTCACGGGCGAAGCAAGAAAATGCATATACGGAAATACATATACAAATGTTGAAATTTTTTAAGCAAATTAAAAACTGTTTATTCCCCATCAAAGACCATATATCAACTTCAGGGTTCATTGTAAACCAATGGTATGTAGGAAAATGAAATCGTTTTATTCTATGCAACTCGCATACAAGAAATTGCCTCCCAAATATTAGATGCTAATAAGGCCAATAATGGGAATTAAATAGCGAACGAATTCGCAAATCAATTAGAAAAAGATACAAGTGATTGTTTTGTCAGAGGGTTGAAACTGGAATTAGAAATAAGAATGGGAGAAGCGAATACGTTTGCAGACATTTTTGAAAAGTTATTGCAAATTGAACGCCGATAATGGCTAATAAAGAATTGCGAAAGGAAAATCGTTACCATTCCCGTCCCGAACAGCTAGAAAAATCTTTTTAAAAGAATAAAGATTTCGCTAAAACTAGAAAAATAAATTATATGCGTGATAATTCAATCATTTGCCAGATTTGTTTAATACCTGGACATGCTGCATCGACCTGTCGTCAACGTATTAAAAATTTCATACATAACCCTGGTAGAAAGTTTCGACAAAATCAATAGAACAACCCAAGATGTCTAGGTCAAACAGGTATGAATAGACCCTATACAGGTGGCTAAGGAAGAAATTTGTGTTATACAGACGGACTGGGTCAAGGACCCCAAATTAATAGATACGACAACTAGTCACGCCTTAACCTAGAACAATACAATCAAGGGCAAAACTCTAACCGCAACGGAATTTCCGGTTCAAACCAGAACTACTATCAAAATCGAAATGGCAACCGAAATTTTTATTTAAACCAGGATTTAGATCAAAATAGACATCTTCATAGAAATATCAATCAAAATCAAAATTTGAATCATAATTGAAATCAAAACCCAAATTTTAATCGAAATCAAAATTTTAACCAGACTTCTAATCTTAAGCGAAAACAAAATCAGAATACAATTTTCACCCGAAATCAAAATTTCAATCAAATTCCGAATTTTAACCGTAAGCAAAATTTTAATAAAAATAGATATTTCAATCAAAATCCTAGGTTTAACGGTAACCCAAATTTCAACCAATAATCAAAATTACAAGCAAAACTCTACATTTGACGGATTTCAAACAATAAACCAACTTCAAAATAAAAATTCATCAGTAATATGCAATTATTGCAAGAATTTGGGACATTATTTTAAATATTGTGAACACAGGAAAAAGAACAATGAACGGTACCAACAACAGGGAAAACCCCAACCTCTGTAACCTTCGGAAAACTAGAAGAACCTCTCCATTATAATATATGATAATAATATAATAATATAATATGATAATAAATTATCAAGAAAGACAGTTAGAAATTAATGATAAAAATACCCTTTTAATTGTCAGGAAACTATTACACTACCACCTTGGTCCATATCTAGCTTCTATGTCAATATAAAAAATAAGGACAAGGAAACAGGTTACATACCACAAATGTCATATGACCCGTTAGTTTTCATTGGAGATGCAATAGTAACAAAAGATCATCGCAAGACATACTTGATAGTAGCAAATACAATTGAACATGAAATAAAAATCCGTATTCCCAAAATTGAATTGGAAGAATTTACCGAAAAATGAATGAATCTAGATGTAGATAAACCACGTGAAAACAAGTTAGATTTTTCAACACAATTTTTTAAAGAAATATTAATCAACAAAACATATAAGGTGAATCATAATTAACCCAACAATACTTCAGACCACAGCAGAGTAGCTGAAATGAGGCAATTACTACGCCTGAATCATTTAAATTCAGAAGAAAAACATGCCGATAAACTCATTTCATTACACGCGGACGTATTCCATGTACCAGGTGAACCATTAGGAGCAACAAATATATTAAATCACACAATTCCAACCGATGATGATCATCCAACCTTCACAAGGCAATATAGATATCCACCAGCACATAAAGAGGAAATTACGCAACAAGTTAATGAATTGTTTGAAAATGAAATAGTAAAACCTTCTCAATCCCCATATAATACACCGGTTTGTATAGTACCAAAGAAAAACGGAAAAAAGAGAATGGTTCTAGATTTTAGAAAATTTTACGAAAAAATTATCAGTGATTCTTACCCCTTGCCTAATATAATCGACATTCTAGATCAGTTATGATCAACATAATATTTTTCAGTGTTTGATCTTACAGGCTTTCACCAAATTAGAATGAGCCTGGCAGACTGACATAAAACGGAATTTTCAACGAATTTTGGATATTATGAATTTAACCGAATGCCCTTTGGATTGAAAAATGCACCTGCAACATTCCAGCGTTTTGGATTTGACACACTCAAGAAAGAACTTCACGAAGAATCAGTTTTACAAAGGCCAGATTTTTCTAGGCCATTTATTCTAACAATGGACGCATCCGTCTATGCAATAGGAGAAATTTTATCACAGGGGAAAATCGGTGAGGACAAACCAATATCTTATGCCTCGCGAACCCTTGATGATACCGAAAAAAAGTTTGACACATATGAAAAAGAAACATTAGCCATTGTTTATTGCGTATAATATTTTCGCCCCTACCTATGTGGACGCAAATCTACTTTGGTCACTGATCATAAACCTTTAGTACGGTTTTAAAATTCAAAGGACCCATGTTCACGCGTTACAAGGTGGAGATTTAAATTAGCAGAATACAATTTCGACGTAATGTATAAGGCAGGAAAAACAAACGTTAACGCGGACGTTCTTTCAAGGAATCCAGTAGATAATTTTAAGAAAACTGAGGAGATTGAAGTAAAATTAATAAGACAGATCGACATTAGGGATAATTTAAATATAGATAATAATCTCATAACGGTAGAAAATTTATATTGTTATGAAAACCCAGATTATAATTATATCAAAGGAAGTAATGTGAATAATGAGGAATATGTACAATCAGAAGACGAATTTAATTATGAAAAACTATTTCATGCAAACGAGGAAAAATTATATGAAGAGAATTCTGTAAGTTATTATTTAAGAAATATATTATCAAAAATTAAAATTATATCTAAAAAATTGACAGATGGCTGTATTGAGATAAATAAAAAAGAAATTAAGAGCTAAATTAAATTAGGAAAAATCCCCCTTCCTTCCCACCCGCAAACCTCAAATTTAAATCCATAAAAAAGAAAACACGGTAGGCCTCGAAAAATTAAAAAAAATCTGCTGAACAAAAAATGGGAAAACTAAAATTAAAAGAGAAAGAATCTTAAAAGAAAGAAAGACTATTTGATCCCGATATTTCCGAAGATTCGGATATAAATGACTGGTTCGAAAATCGTCCTTCCCCCTAACCACACCCTGACCAACCCATGACATCCAGATTAACAAATATACCGATCAAAAATGTAATTGAATACCGCGACCAATTAGCCATGAGAAAAGATAATTACGCATATTTTATTACCACATACGGAAAACCTCGAGAAAATGGTTCTGTACTTTTAGCAAAACGCGGAGGACTTCCCAATTTCAGAAATTTACAAAAAGGATTAGCAAAAGAAATTCGTAAAGGTCAACAGTATCATATTGCATTGCCCATTGAATCTGAAAATAAAACCAATTTAACTGAAACCATGGGAAGAAATAATAGCTGCATTAAAACTTGCATTCCTGGATTCTAAAACCAAAATTAAAATTTGTCTAGGGATCACACAATCTCCTACTAAGGAGCAACGAAATCGATTAATGGAAGAAGCACACTCATCAGTAGTCGGAGGACACAAAGGCGTAACGAAAACTTACAATAGGATTAGGGAAAGATATTACTGGGAAAATATGGAACTAGATATTCAGAAATATATTCAATCTTGCTTACAATGTCAACTAAAGAAACAAGTTAGAATCAAAACGAAAAATCCAATGATAATTACTGATACACCAGGAACAGCTTTTGAAAAAATTTGTATGGATATTGTGGGTAAATTACCAAAATCAAATCAGGAAATGAATATATATTAACAATACAAGACAATTTCACTTTCAAATCATCAAACCAGCACGGTAGCTGATACTTTTATTAAAAAATTTATCTGTATTTACGGCTCACCAAAAAACAAAGAATGGGATGAATGGATTGAGTTAACTATGTTTTCATATAACACAAGTGTACACGAAGGAACTATATGTACTCCCTATGAACTGATAACAAAATTACATGAAGTGCGAGAAGCAGCATAGGAAACATTAAAATAATAATAAAAAATAAAGCCAAGGTCATCCATAATAATAGACTTAGAATTTCACATATAACACATTCTAATAAAAATTCATAGTGAATAAAATTTACACAGATTAAAAATTTAAGAATGGAATGAAGACACAAAATGGTAATAACAAATTCTCTTAATTAACGTATTGCGTATACAAATAGAAACAAAACACTATCAGAAAATAGACACCTTCTGCAACTCAATCGTCAAACATATAAACATATACGCATTACGGCCATATCTAGTTTTTAATGGAATATTCGAATCAGATGACATTGACCTTCCAATTTAGTTCAAAATGTTAGGAGACGAAGAAACAATTAAGGATAAAACTTTAGCAATAAAAGCCAAAGGACTAAAATCATTTGACAAATTAATGGACAGTCTTAGACAATCTGAGCATGAATTTCTAGCAGCTATTTTGGTCCTTCCAAAGTAAGTAAATATTTATTATTTAACTCCTTATAAAATGAAAAATAAAAAATGTATATATAATAACAATAATTAGCAGAAATCACTGCTAATTTGGAAATCTCCTTGTTCCAGAACATGGAAATCGGTATGAATGAAATATACGCCACCACATTTTTGCTTCTATTATGGACAAATACAGTACGCACCATGATCGGATATGACTGTGGGTCAAACAGATCTAACATAACAACTATCTCTTTACTAGAGGTAGCAGATTGTGAATCTACTTAACCCAAGGTAGATACAACCGAAACATATACCAAATTAATACAATTTAGTAGCTCCACTACAACACCAGTAATTCAATGCAAAATTGAAGTTAAACGATAAATATTTTATTGCGCGACATCCTCTCACATAGCAGTAGTAAGTAATAGTCAGGCAGAATTTTTAGAAGAAATTTCACATTAAACATGCAAACCGATACATGCAACAGGAACATATAAAGCAAATGATAATTTAATTATTTCTGACATACCAATAAATTAAACTAATAATCGCCCAGTACCCTTAGCAGGAGCAATTCACACAGACGGAACTTGCTATGGAACTCAGTACTCAGATTCTTTTGGTATAATAATAGTAACTGGTACAATTAAAATCAGACTGTATGCTTAACAAGCAACTGTTGATTTCAAATCAAATAAAATACGTTTAGAATCAGGTGTGGCTTGCAAATTATCGCAAACATCATGTATTGATGAAAAAGGTGGTTACAGCTTTTGGGACCCTTTACCAAGAGACATTTGTCATTTTAATGATTATGAATTACTATATGAAGGTCAAGCTACAAAAATGCAAGATAATGGTACAAACGAAACATTATTCTCATTAACTACACAAGATATTACTTTTATTTTAGCACAAAAGGGAAATTTTAGAATCTGTCAACATAATTTGACAATAACAGAACACCCTAAACTCTTTGTATTAGAAACAAAACCTGGAATAACTTTTTTTTATAATAATAATTCAACAATTAAAAACATGGATACGTTTACATACTTAAATTTAAAATTTATCTACGTGGAAAGACATAAAAGAACTGGAGTCAAACGACTGTACAGTACTCTACTATACCACCGTTTTACTTTAGAAATGGATGTATTTAAAAACGCTTTAGCTTTAGCCATTCAAGCATCCGATGAACTTACTTTTAACCTTATGAAAGGTCCAGGTTACATGTCAGTTATTACAGGTGAAGTAGTGCATATTGTCAAATGTGTACCCATAGAAGTAAGACATAGAAAAGTAAACAAATGGTACTTACAACTACCTGTACTGAAGGGAAATAATTCTTTGTTCCTTAGTCCACGAACCCATATGTTAACTATGACAGGTACTGAAACAAGCTGTGACCCCTTTGTACAATCTATGTACCAAATAGGAGAACATTGGTATAAAATATCATCAAATGCAATAGAATCCAAGGATCCAGAAATAATGCAACCATTAAAAGAGGAATTACGGGACAATCTACAATGACACGAGGAACATCAATAATGAACCTAATGGACAAAAAAACCTTAAGTCAAATAGCAGAATCACCTTGGGGTCGTTTTTAGACCCTATTTACTAATTTTGGCACTACTAGTGCAGCTCTTATAGGCCTAATCATAGTATTGAGATTAATCAAACTAGTAGCAGACACATTTACACATGGATACGCACTTCATAGAGTGTTCGGATGGTCATTCCATCTATTAGGTGCTATTTGGGACTCGGTAACTAATCTTTTATTACATCTAGGAAATGAACAAGCAACGAACGAGCTAAAAAACCTACCTGTCACGTTTCAAGAGAATAATCAAAAGAACAATCCCACTGCTCCTAACGAGAATACAAAGCCAATTCATACAGAGTTAACTTCCTCAGGTAAAACTCAAACACATACTCTGAGCTATTTAACACGAGTAAAACATCTTATTTTGTTCGCCTCTAATTACTAACCTTCTACCATGTTTAAAAACAAACCTTCTAAAAGTTCATCCTCAAGAAACATAATATCCTTAGGAAATATATATGCAACAAATTCACTACATTCGAATGAAATTGAAGTAAATCAATTGCCTCATTGTATAATAGAGATCCAATACGATTACTACTACCAATCTTATTATATAGTGACAATCAAGAATAAAAATCACTCTATGATTAGTACAGGGAGTGACGAATTTATAACTAAACAAAATGCGATCCAAACATTTCACAACTATACAAAATTAAAATTATCAACAAAACAGATATATATTTATACATGAAATCATTAAAAAATAAGAAGATTTTTGCAACGCAATGAGAATAGAAAAGCCTCATTTTTCTTTTTTAAAAATTACAAGCATTACGAACATTGACACATACATAGCAATCTGCACAGTGCAAGGAAAACAATTTAAAGGTATTGCAGATTATCGATCAATCGCAAAAAAAATACGCAGCCTTAAAAGCTTTACAAGATTTGGAAAGCCCTCAACCAACGTAAGTAAAAAAAAAATCAAAGAAGAACTTTACGATTTCATTGATAACGAAATTGAAATCTCCTATCATAACGACGGTACTAAAGCGCCTCTACTTAGCCCTAAAGAAAATAATCATATAAAAATCAAATCATGGAAAGCAGAAAAGAATACAAGAAGATACAAAAATCGAAAACCGAAAGTAATTTAAAAAAAATTACCGCAAGGTTTCGAAAAATGTCCACACTGCAAACAATAAAATTAATTTGATTCAAAAATCACGAAATACTTGCTGACAAAATGGCAAGTATTCTATATATACAAGTAAGCAAAAAAATCTTTACAAACTCATATAATTCAAAAATACAATAAAATGCCGGAGAATATAAAAATATAAAAACAAAAATCTCTTTACAGAAAACCAGCCATTTTCCTCTCTTATTAAAGCTAAAGAAGTTTTTAAAGTATTTCAGCTCAAGAAAAAAACGACCAATATTTAGAAACTGAATTTAAAAACACAACTGGTCTTTACTTTGAACCTTTGAGCCGAATTAAAATAATCGGAGAAGACTATTATTTCATATGATATTTAAATATACAACAAATTCTCAACTTAACCCTCAGTTATCCCACATTTTTAGTATACGTTCTTACCCCAGGGGGGTCAAAAATACCCGGCCCGTTTTCTCAGACTTGTATCTCAGCAACAAATTGCTCTAAAAGACACTGTAAGAAAGAAAAAACTGTAAAATGAAAATTGTGAAAGTTGTATCAGAATTACAAGAAAAAATTCTTTTAAAAATTTTAGGAAATCCTTTTTTTTCAAAATTATGTAAATCTAAGTTAAATAACAATATAAGTGTTTATATGGAGTGATTTCAAAGGTAAAGAGTCGTACTTTTAGATGATATAAGTGACATAATTATTGATTCTAAAAAGTATAATTATTTTATTAGGTGAAAATTGCTAAAAATTGAAAAACCTGTAAAAATATTATAGCATTCAAAATCACGCAGTATGTATAAAATGATTTAAAAAAAGAACAACAAAATGCATTAAAAACAGTTAGTTTATTCAATTTTCGCGAATACAATTCTTCATTCAGTGTGCGCAATATTGGCACAGTTTCGCTGTGTGTTCATGACACATGGCTCTATTACAACGCAGATATTTGTACCACGTTTTTCGATCAAAAAATTATGACAATATTAACACCGCGTGTGTTTTGATAATTTATTATCAGCGATTAAATCACGAGGATCTTGAACTTCGAGAATCTCTTCATACGTGAAATATTCTTCTATTTGCATACGAAAGGGAGCACGAATTCTCAGCTGTTCTAAACATCTTCACAAAAGAGGTTTCACTAACTCAAAACTCAAATCTAAAATAAGAATCAGGAAAACATTAACTTTTTTTCTAAAAATTTAGTTGGAAAATCATATTATTATACCTTTTGTTACAAATATATAGTTTTTTTACCTGTGATACTCGAGATGCCTTGCTTCACGATCAACCTCTGTCGATGGATGTATCCGGAGAGAAATTTCTAGAACATGAAGAAAATACAACATGTTAATCAAAGTATACTCTCGCGTCGCACAAAACCTACTTTCATTTTATTATTGGAGACAAGAAAAAAATGTAAATAGAGTATTTACTTACGTTTTGTATTTCTCTCCAGATCAATTTTTGCAACGTTGTTACCCCACGGGGGTCTGCAAGGCACAAATCGAACTTTCAAACTGTAGCTTTCGGTGTCACTAACCGAACTGAGTCTTATCATTGGTACATCATGGAATAGGGACTCTACCCCCCCCCCCCCCCCCCCCCCCCCCCCGCCTGGGTCCTGGCCGGCTCTCTTAGTCTATACAGAAATGGCGCCACTTTAAAAAAGCCTCTGGGTACTTTTAACCCCCGTTGGTTTACTGAGGTTTAAAAATAACACTATTTGAAATTCATTCAAATATAATTTTGCACTATGAAAATTAAAAACAATCAAATTTTTGTGTTAAAATAGCTTACGACCACACACTTCAAAGTCAAAAAGACAAAATGACAATACAAAATAATGAAATAACACAACTTTTAAACGATATTATGAACATTACAAATGAAAACGATCAAATAACAATTTAAAATATTCAAACCTCGATTAAAATGGCTCGAAAATAAGCATAATGTTTTATCGCTTTCCATAAAAACCCTTGATCAACTAATAGAAAATCAAAAAGTACAGATAATAAAAAGTGGATCACAACACACTTTTTTGCTATGAAATTAGTACAAAATTCTCTAGAAACAAAATATCCAAACTGTGAGAAAATTAAACTTAGAGACTTTCTCAAATTTTCAAAAACCCAACATTTTATTTCGGGTTACAACCTAATTTTTTATTACAAGCCCAACAGTTTTTTTAGATGAAATCCAAACATATAAAATATATCCTTCTCCGATCTATCACGTCCTTGAAATATACCCTGCACCTCTTATTTATATTAAACCCGAAATCACTTACTTAGCTATCTCAATTGCGAAAAATCCATATTTTTCTCCAGATCCTCATTCTCTAAGTTCATGTAATATTTTATCAGATGAAACCACCTGTAACACTATACCTCTCCCCCTTTTAAGTACAGTGAGGAACCCTACTTGTGAAACCTCTTTACTTTTGAAATCAACTCCTTATAAATGCAATTACCGTATTAATTTTAATAATTATCCCCTACTAATTCCACTCCATTGTCACTATGGTTTTCTATTTTCTACACACCTGCTTCAACAAGTACGGAGTATTACTGAAATAACATTTTCATCAATAAATAAGCTTACGTGTGCTTGCTCCGAAACTATTACATTTTTTAATCTCCTGAGTTTCAAGTTTGAAAGTCTCAATATGATTAACATTAAAACTAAGTAACGATCTAGAAAAAATTAAAGTGCTAAAACATTCTTTATACTTTTAAAAATTAAAACCAAATTTTTTTTTATTTTTAACAAAAACTTCGAATTTCAGAAATGATATACATTAATTATTACAATTTACTGCAGTATGTGTATTACTAATTCTTTTGAAAAATATCTAGACTGAAATATAATGAGAAATATACCAGTCCATAAAGAATGCTCAAATACTAATTTTCACTCAATAACTTATGTGTACACTTTCTTTAAATTTATGATAGAAACCTTGAAAAACCCATTTTTCTTGTTACATTGATATTTTGAATGGAATTATCTACTAAGATCTTTAGATCCTTTTAATATTTTTTAATATCTTTTTAATATTTTATCTTGGATAGTAAACTGTAGCCATTTGGTATAATAGGGATTTGGTATATTCTATATTATATTAACATATTTTGGCCGAAAAATGGAATTTTTTATTTTTTTAAACTAATTTTTTATGATTTATAATAATTAATAATTTGATATGAATTAATAATTTTGATATGAAAATGTTTTCATTATAATGATTATAATAAAGAGTTTAAAATAATAGCATTATCTGCGAAAAAAAATCTTAAAGCTAGTAACATCCTTATCTCACAAATATGTGAGATAACATCTCACGTACCTATTTTTACATTGATGATGCAATGGAATATTTCTTAAATACAGTTGTTAACCACATTATTCGAGAAATTTATTTTCGATTTCTAATCATTTTTTTGACGATGAAAACACAAACTGTTATAAGAAATTGTTAAAAGAAAATTTGTAGACATTTTTGAGAGGATCAATTGTATGGGTTATATTTTATATTATATTAACATGGTTTAGCCGAAAAGTATAATATTTTTCAAAAAACATTTTTGATTGACAAATTAGAACCAGCTTGTGGTCAAAAAAGGCTGGCTAACCAAATCATCCTTTCTCTTCAGATCTAAAAACGTGTTAGTTCTCAATCAGTAACCGTAAAAACGTCAAATTTTGATGAAATCGACGACAGTAAATTTTTATGTAAAACCAATATCCTCTATTTGGGATACGAATGTTATCATTATAATATTCATAATAAAAATGTTGACTTTTATAATCATCTGCGAAGCAATATCTTCATAATGATAACGGCGTTTTCGCACATGTATATGATACATTAAGGGTACTTATGTTAAAATTTGTCCTCTGATGATGCAATGGAATATTCCTGAGATACATTTGTTAGCTGAATTATCCGCAGAAGCATTAATCAGTTTTTTGTCCACTTCGTAAAAATGAGCATGTTCTATATTTTCTGTCTGACTTGGACAATCATCTTTAATTCTATTGGTAAATAGAATAATATAATCAATCTATAATTCATATTTGATTTCATATAATGCTTGCATGAATACGATTATTTCTCAGGATTTCGGATTGGAGCTTAAGTCCCCCTTTCCAGCTTCTAATAATATAATATCCATTCGCGAAGTTACACTGTGAAAAATAGAGATTTCTGCTTTAACGGTATCAATTTTTGCCTCTTATTTTTAAGTAGAATAACTTTATGATGTTATTTTAAATAAAAAGTGGTATGAAGTCCAAAATTCTGATGTCATAGTTATACTTGGCCTTATATATTATAAAATTGAAATGCTGTTCTTAAGGTCGATTCCTTCGACTAGCATTGAAATTACACACTTATTAATAATGTTGCTCTTATCCACTTTAGTGTGTAATATAATATTGAGCTTATTATAACCCGAGGAAAAACATTCTTTTGAAAGGGTTATACGGAACTTTCATTCAGAGAATCTACAAAAATTTCTAAGAAACTAATTTTGAAAAGAGGTTGACTTCCGGTAATTAGCCGCGCTCTCGGAAATTTCACTCCGGATACGAAAACTCTGCACCAGGTATTTCAAAATCTATGCTTTAAGAAAATTATGCAGCCCACGTTAAAACTTCGCACCTACTGTGAGTTTTCCGAGGACCCGAGATCCAGCCAATACAACTGGTGTAAAAAACAAATATTCTTTAAAGAAGTAGTATAGGGACCCATAAGCACTGTAGAAACCAGAATTAACTAAGGGTAATGTGTTTCTCACAAACTAAATTCGGCGGTCAATGATAAATAACTAAAAAATGTAATAATAAAAAAGAGGTTTTAGCGTTTTTCACGACTACATAAATCAAAACACATTTACACAAATACTCCGCATAAGAAAATGTATAATTATAAAAAAGTTGTGAATAATAAAGCTAAAAACTCCCAGATTTTGTCGAAAACATTAGAGACGAGATTTTACTGCAAAAGAAACAATGTTAGCTGAAGAAAATTGTTCTGTTAGCTGAAACCAATTCTTTTGTTAGCCAAATAAAATTTTTTAGTTGCCTAAAGACTATTCTTTTAACAGCCCAATAAAATGTTTTTTTGGCTTAAGAAAACTCAACGGGTTGCTTTATCAAATCATTTCATAGGCATTACCAAATCATAATTTATTGAGAAAAGTATATATTGAAGAATACGAAAACTCAAAATTATAAGATAGCTGACCATAATATTCGGAATATTCCTGTTGTCTAATATTTGTTCTGTGTCTGTTTTTCTCATTGTTGTTTGTCCTATTAGATTTATTTTTTTATTATCTGCATAAATTGGCAAAAGATTTAGATTTTCAATTGTAGCATTAGGCTATATAATCTTTAATCAAAATGATTGTAAATCTAAAATCTGAAACAGAAACATACAAAGATTAGTATATCCACTTTTTTATCACTGATCATCATTAACAAATTAAAAACCACTCTTCTGATATTTTTTAAATGATACAGTTTTTTTTTGACTCCAATAAATTTGTTTAGGGCAACAAATCAAGACACAACAAAATAGTTTTATTGCGTGTATTAATAGTATGACTAATGTTTCATTTTTAATTGATTTTTTGGTTGTTGTTATTTTATAGTGAAAACTGAGCAAAAATATGTTGGCCAAATAATTGAACATATTATACAATGTTCGTTTCATGGAGCAAGAATTTATGATATATCCAATTATTTCGCATTAGATGTTTTAATCATCAGGAAGATACAATCTGCAAAGAACTGTTAAATTCACACTAAATTGTCAGACATCAAATTTTTAAATGGAAAAAAATGAATCTTCTATGTCTTCTTGCAGAATACAGTTCACATTCTGACTGGCATTATTATAACGGATGTGATCCATCTCCATCCTCATTTGGCAAGCAACATACGGCTAACCGAAACTCTACAGAGGAGTCTCCTTATCGTACCAGGTCCCGGTTTCCTGATATCAGGCCTCCTTCTATTGAAGTACTTGGATATTCACTTCGACAACTTGGATATATTCGGCTGATTCCTCGCACAAATCAACACCTTCGATTCGAATTTCGAAGTTATGTTTTGGCAGCTGGTACACCAATTAATTGGAGAGTAAATGGAAAAAACTATAGTCCCGTGCCAGCACAAGAGCATATTGTATTATCAACATCCAATGGTGACATTTTTGCAATACTATCATGTAGCGGGGTTCTTCGTGGAATATATAGAAAAAAAAGACAAAGCCCGAGAGCAAAACTAAACATGAAAAGCGGCGTAATTGATAATTTAACCCCAGATGAAATTCGGGATTGTCCAGTTGGTAGAAGTCACCCAATTTTTCCACAAACTTTTATTAAAGGTTTTTCAAATTACGATTCGCTAAAGTTCAAATGGAATCTTAATAACGAACGGAATCCTGGTCCTTCTTCTTCTGCCAGACAACATTCACCTGATTGGTCTGGTATTCCTGAGGAGAGCCTTTTTTGTGAGAGGTCTGTGTCTCCTCCGGGCAGGCCCCCTTCTGACCAAGCACTTGGACATACAATAGAACAACTTGGATATGTTCGGCTCATTCCTCGCGCAAATCAGAACCAGCAATTTGAATTTCGAAGGTACATTTTTCCTCCCGATAAACCAATTCGTATGGTAACAGATCAGAAAAGCCATGCGTTTAGGCCAAACCAAGAATATATTGTATTATCAACATCAAGTGGTGACGTTTTTGCAATATTGGATCAAAGTGGAATTCTTCTTGGAATGTATAAGGCAGATAAAACTCATTCGCGAATAAAAATGAATATTATAAGGGGCACAGTTGATAATATGACTCCCGATGAAAAGAGGGATTGTCCCGTAGGAAAAAATCGGCCAATTTTCCCAAACAGTTTTATTAAAATACTTTCAAATTATGATTCGCTACAGTCCCAACAGAATCCTAGCGGAGAACGTAATTTTGGTTATTCTTCTCCTGTCAGACAACATTTACTTAACCAAACTTCTCCTCAGGAGCCTCCTCTAGGTGCGGGGTCCAACTCTCCTCCGGGCAGGCCTCCTTTTCATGAAGTACTGGGATATAAACTTGCACAACTCGGATTTATTCGGCTAATTCCCCGCATAAATCCAAATCGGCAATTTGAATTTCGAAGATACACTTTTCCTGTTGATAAACGAATTCAAATACTGGCAGCAGCTAATAAACATATACCCGTGTTAAATCGACAGCATATTGTATTATCAACATTCAGTGGTGACGTTTTTGCAATACTGGAGTATACTGGGATTCTTCGTGGAATATATCTGGCAAATCAGAATCATTCGAGAATAAGAATAAACATGATGAGCGGTGATGTTCACAATATGAGCGCATTTGAAATGAAGGAATGTCATGTAGGCAAACGCTACCCAATCTTTCCACGTTGGTTTAATAAAGTTGTATCTTATGAAGATTCTTTACAGCACGTGTATCTTTAATTTAATGACAAAGAAGATAAACTGAAATAATTCTTTATAATATGTATTCGCATCAATATTATAATAAAAGACTTAAATGTCAATGTATTATGGTTATTGAGGCTTCTTTCCTTATCTATTTTGCTAATACTGGTTCAGTGCAGAAATTTCCCGGGAGCCGGTCGTTTGATGACCGGGTCAACCTTGATTAGATCTCATGGCCGTGAGCCGAACAGACACTGTCCAGGATAATTTTTTGTAGAAATTGCACAGTTTTTAAGAACAACGACATTGAAAACTACTTTAAAAAAATAAGTTTTTTCAAATGTTTTAACTTATTAAATAAAGCTGTTATCGAGTCTGCTATGCGCAAACGCAGAAATCTTAAAATTTTTATAATTTCCTGAATTTTCAGACAATTTTTAGTCTCTACACTTTCAAATTTACCACCACGTGTGGCGCCTTCTGCGCCTGGTATCTGCTTAAACACTCAGTAATGTTCAATTTTGCACGTCCAACGAGTTTGCAACCCCCACTTAGCGCGCTCATAATTGTTATTTTAAATTAAAGTATACTATTGTTTATTAATTTTTTCATGTCTTTCTTCCTAACCCAAACTGTTAACGTTTTTTTCAAAATAAAACAATTACTAGGTTATTCTGCCTTAAATGATTAAAATTATACTTCGAATTACTCGCCAGAATCGGTCAACTTGATTGGAATTTTAAAGTTCACCTTAATCTTCACCATACGACTTGGCAAAACAAGCTACGAATTGGGCCCGATGTCAACCAGAGTTAATTGGCTGGGACCTGGCCAGATCTATGATTGAAGACCTACACGGTATAAGGTCATTGATTTTTGTTTCTCTAAACATTCAAAATTCAGAGATTTAATCCATTTTAAGTTTTTATGCCTTTAAGTGGTTTGCAAATATTTCGCACCATTTCTCGCTATTTCATATATTTGAAAAGTTTTTTTATGAAGCAGAGATCTTAAAAGATTTGAAAATTTTAAATTAAATTTTAAAGGAATAGTCCACCATATTTTAATTGATTTAAAAATATTTGACAAGATTTCGATCAATGTTATGAATAATGTAAATCAGATGATTCATCACATAGAAAATAATATATAATCTGGTACGACAAGAAGCCTAATTACGTTCGCATATGTGCACTCCGCACTGGGCCGAAACGAGACTTTACACGCAATACATAAAATTTTACGTCGATTGAATATAAACTCAACCACGCAAGTGAGAATATGATGAAAAGCAGATTTATCTTTTAAAAAATCCCATCGCTGGACACTACAGACCCTCTTCTGCTAAGTACGCTATTACTTTCGTTCAATTGCAATTTAAAATTGTAAGGACCACCAAATATCCGTTTTCTGGTTCACATCATTTTTCTTCAAGGAGTGTATGATAAAAAGCATCGTATGTATCGAGAGCGTGCGGCTATCCATTCTAAAGCTTTGGCGCGCCTTTTAATTAGAAGTTTTATAACATTTCTCCTTCTCACACCTACAACTATTATCCTTCATTTGGCTGTATCTTACTCGTATATTGTACGTCTGTAAACATCATACCGTTTATAATGCGACACTTCTCTAAATTATTAGAGCCCCTACAAAATATTTGAGGCTACAATTAAGAAAAAATGCTTATTTTTACTGCTTTTTCGAAAAAAGAAAGTTTTTTTTATAAATACTTTTATGTTCTTTGACTCAGGTATGATAATAACTAAAATTAAAATTCCGTCATTTTTAAATTCTAGATTCGTTTCATTTTAATTAAATTATTCGAATAAAAAAGGAAAATAATGCAAAAAAACTAAAAACTGGACTCTTTGCCAAAACTGTACTTACTTGCTCCGGAGGAAGTTTCTGAAGAGTTCCTGCTTTTTCTTGGGGTGAAAAATGACTCAAGAAAAGATAAACGCTCAAAGTATCAGAGGCTAGGCTTTTGAACCTGAAAGAAGAAGCTTGGCAATCATTTAGGTATCATGTTGACATACTCACATTTTCAGTTCCAGTTTCACTCTTCAGAAAAGCTTTAACTTTATTATGCTTTATATTGTACTGAGTTCTAAGGGTACACAATTTTGATGATCACTTCTCATCTGATACATCAGGTTGAACATTTCGAACAGTGTTTCCTACTCTTTTTAGTTCCTCATTTCGCATAGGTTTATTATGGTTGTTTGGTGTATTCATAGCATATAAGGAAAAGTCCTCTTTATACTCATCAATGTAAGCAATTAATTGCTCATTAGACCATTTTTTCGTCGGATCTATCTGCTTTGGTCCCACAGTTTGACCGGTTTCACCTTTTCATACACTATCTACCAAAACAATTAGGCTACATATGCCGGGGCGAGTACAGCACCCGACAGAATCACGTGAACTTTCCTCCGCTTCTGATTGTTTCTTTGCTTTAGGCATCGTGACAACCAGCAGAAAAATAGGACGCGTTCAATCAACAAAATCAAGCACGGTGCCCATCACGAGAGCCAACAGTGACGTCATTTTCCTGTAAGGCAGCCTGCCCAGTAGCCATCACAGCTTCAGGAAAGGAATTCAGCGAAAAAAAAGCATCGTGTGCGGCGGGCTTTACTTCGTGGGACTGCCTTCTGTATGCCCTCTGAGCACAATATACTATTTTTGAAGACTACTTTAACTGAAAACTTAAAAAGGACGAACATTTTTTCAAATAATTCGATCAATTCGCACGACTGAAACCCCGTACCTCTTCTTAAATTGTTACCTCCTTACAGCCAAAAATTACGATATTTGCGCAAGGTCGATTTCAAAAGTAAACTAGGGTACGCATAGTTTAAAACCTTACGTGATGCAGTCGGTCACTGCTCTTAAAGCACTCTGATTAGTTGTATACTTCTCACAAATTCAAAGTAGAAACCTTGAAAACTGTCATTTTTCTTCGGTTTCGGGTAGAATATTACCCTAACGTGATCTTTTGTAAAAATTGTACTTCATTTCGCAAACTGATGATTCAGACAGTATAAAATAGAGCAGACGTATTCCATCATTTTATTGCTGGTTTTTAAGTTTACATTGATTTTTGTCTTTAGTTTTGGATTATTCATAGAACTTTTATTTTCACCTAGTTTTGTTGTTGCTTTATCTGAAGGATAATTTTTTATGCAGTTAATATCTCGCAAGTGAAACGGCAAAATTCCTTCTAGTCTTTTAAAATGGATATTCCAATACAACGTTTTAGTATCTGGAGGTATTTGGTATTTGGTATCTGTTCGCGGTATAAACCTGTTAACTGCTCATGGCGTCTTATTGGATATTCGTTATTTTTATCACAACGGCTAAGCTTGCTCGTAGAATAAGCCAGTGAGACATATTTCAGTGTGTGTGCAGTTAAGTGTATGTGTTTATCGAAAGTGTTTTGTGGCTACTTTAAAGTCATGTTCGATGTTGTCGGAATCGACTTCTCTTTAACCCACAGGCAAAATTTTATTTTTACTGGTTTTCTTTCCAACTTCGAAGTGTTTTACACCAGTATGAAAGTCCAAGAAAATATTTTACCATCACAAAGATCTTAATAATTCTCTGAAGATTTTTTTTTAATCTTGGCATCTGCTTTATCGACTTTAAAGGTTTATTTCTTGTTCCTATATTATTTATCTCGAAAACTTTCTTCGTAATTATAAATATTTTGATATATACAAACGTTCCTTCGTCCTTTCTGTATAACTTTCTAAATCCTGAACACGATATTTTAATCCGTATGGACGTAGGAAGGACTAAAAAATTAAAATCATTTTACACGCAAATTTCATGAACGAACTTAGTCACGTGATCTCAACTTCACCGACGTTCAAATTTTCTTTTTTTGTCCGCTAGAAATCACTAAAAATACTCTAAAAATAATGATAGTTTACGTGTGTGTAAATACTTTTTGATTTTCAACAAATGTACAAATTTTATTGCTTACATAAATTCTTTTTAATGTTTAGTATATTTAGTCCAAAATTTTTTGTTAGTGGTCAATATACGCGAATCAAAAAATCTGAAATGTAAAAAATATTTACGTTCTCTCAAATAATTTTTTTTTCAAAATTATTATTCAAACTAAATATACAAACGCAGTTTATTGTCTTACTTTCTAAATTCCAAACTTTGAGAGCGATATACCATTGCCTTTGAACATGGTGACGTCACGTGGTCGCCGAAGAGCATGCCATTAAGTGATATAACAACAAAATCTGGAACATAACCTTAAACCAAAATTGTCTCAGCTGTGATTGACAGGAAGAAATTAGATTTGTGTA
>NC_046657.1:65083376-65118766 GCF_010883055.1 Belonocnema kinseyi
ATCTCTTCCTTTTATAGCCCTTCCGAGCACTGGTGACGCGCCGTATGTACACTGAAAAAAAGGATTACTGGTACCAAGTGAATTTTACTTGGCTGAAGTATATGAAAGTCCTGTTTATTTCCAAAGGAACATTTATTTGAGACAAATAAATACGGCCTGTTGGTCGAAGCGAAATATTTATTTGAATCAAAGAAATATTAATTGAAGACAAAAAATATACATTTTACACCAAATTAATGACTCACTGTTCCAAATGAATGTGCCATGAATTGGAATGAATATTTCTTTAAGATGGTGAAATATGAATTAAAGAGAAGAAATATATTTTAAGGTCGAGCAAATATTTTATAGGCTCAAGAAACTATTTGTCCACAGCAAATTTCTGAATATTTGAAGCACAAACATATATCTCTCATTCAACAAAATATTTCTTTGGCCTAAACCATGCGCGATTGCAATAAAGTAGCTAGTACTTCAATTGCAGTACATATTTTCCTACATAAGCAACTGAATTTCTTTTAGCCTAAATTATAATTAAAATTTTTATTAATATACATATCTCATTTAAACACAAATTACATAATTCAAAATCTTGATGAACATGAAACAGAAAAATTCGATAAAAAATCCACCCGTGGCAGGAATTGAACTTGGGTCCATCGAGTGTGAATTCCACAGCGTTGACCACGACGATAACGTAACATGGACATTTTAAAGCGCAAAACCGTATTTAAATATCACCTTAAATGCCAAAGAAATATTTCTTGAAATCCAAAACATGGATATTTAATTTAACAATATATTTCTTTAATCTAAAGAAGTATGCAATTGAAACAAATGACGCCGAATTATTAAATTTTTGATAAAAAAAATACTTCGTTGAAATAAATGTTTATTTGTTATGAATAATTTAATTCTAGTGATTAAATGAAATATTTTCTTCCACCGAAGAAATAAGAATTTACGTAAACAAAATACCTTGTTCATATAAATAAATGATCCATTGCCATAAATGCATGAACCCTTTGTGACAAAAAAATATATACTGTAATTTAATTATTTTTACTTTGAATTAAATTATTATTTCTTTGGTTTAAATAAACATAAATTCTTGATTCAAGTATAGAAAAATTATTGGTTCAAATGTGTCCCGAATCATTTCGAAGAATCGAACTCTTCGAAGCAAATATATGTTTCTTTAAACGACAAATCATATTTCCACCAATCGAAACCTTTTGAATTAAGGAAATCATTTTCTTGAATTTAAGAAATATGTATTTCAATCAAGGAAATATAGTTAAATAATTGATTTTTTTAGTTTAACAAAATATATATGCCTGATTTAAATCAAAATTACTTCTGCTAAAGAATATTTTCTTGATGATAAGAGATAGGATTCAAGTAAATAAATTTACTTGGTGCTAAGAATGATTTTTTTCATCGTAGGTGTGTAAGGAGCTGCGCGCAGTATGCGGAATCTATGGTTGTCACTCAGGCGTGATGCTATACGTATTAAATTTAAAAAAAACTGCTGCTAAAGTACATTACAATTTATTTAATATATTTTGCACTTTCGGTGAACCTGTTATACACCAATACGATGAAAGTCAAGACTTCGTCAAAATTATAATCGATGAATTAAATACAATGTGGCTTGAAATGATATTAGTGTATTCTTTGACGCAATGGGGTGAGGGTTTGGAATTTTGTCAACTGCAATGAAATAATAGACTGCATTTAGACATTAAACAGGCAACATTTGGGACTTCATTTAGAAAGATGGTGAAAATTGGACTAGCAAGTAGCATTCTATCCAACTCTTTAGTTGAAAAGTTTCAAACCTATTTGAAAAATACGAATTCATCTTCTATAATATTAGTTTCCATTAACATACATGCAGAAATTCCTCTACTTGATAAACTCCATAAAAATATTAGAAAATATTAAACTCAAGCTCCTAGTGGATTAGAAAATCAAGCAAAGCGTATGAAACTTGAAAGTGATGTTAATATTATTAATATTATTATATTAACGATTTCTAGGTGACATTCTCGAGTTCTACGATAATAATTTTTACAAATTTCGCACCAAAAGTGGAGTAATAGCATAATTATACATAAATAATTAAATAGCACCAACTAGAGCTATGTTTATAAACATAGACAATATATTTGATGCACAGATTTTCCGATGATCTGCAAGTAAGGAGTCTTCCTGACATGCAGGACTATGCTATGTTAAATATGCTTGTACAGACTCGAATTTTACAAATAAGATGATTAAGTTTTATTACGTATAATAATGAAAAGGGAATTTCCTCCTTAAATACGGTTACCGAGAAAACATCAATTCTCAGCGTGTATTTTTTCAATGTAGCGCCCATTTCATATCATGTAGTTACACACAGATACTTTGGTAACGAATATCAATGTTACAATGTATTTTCAGCACTGGTGCTGTTACTCTTTCATCGCACAGTGGTCTAGAATAGGAATTGACTGTTCATAATCGCCCACAGGTCGTATTTCTTAATCGATTAAAAATTACTTTTTTTTAGAAATGCTCAGCAAATAATTTTTAAGGAAATTGTTGTTTGCTTTCCTTTAATTTTTTTCACAGAGCAACAATATATCAACAAATATAGTGACAAAATTGACCATTTTACCTTTGTGAATTTTTATCTGAACAAAAAGTACAGATAGAAACTCACTATCAGCCAGAATTATTGCACATGCATTCATAGAACATAATTAATTTTAATAATATTTAACTTAATTATTATAAACAATTTCTGTAAAAAAATTCTTTATAAACGAGTTTTTCTCATAGATGAATTGATTTTTCTGAACAAAAGTGATTCACAATTGTCTTTAAAGCCATTTATATACTTTAAGCTTAATCAAACATAAACAATATAGATTGTTTGTAACCATTTAGTTAAACAAGTCTTCTAATCGGCCGTTTCCTCGTAGAAAAAAATTTTTTTTTCAATAATTATTAGAGTGACATTTATTGCGGTGACTAACCAACGAAATTAAATAAAGAATAATTTATGTGATTGTTATAAACAATTTTTTCAACAAAACTATGACTTATTTTTTTACATGCAAAAAGGACGGTTTTCCACTGAAATTATCCGACAATAAACTAACAGTGATTCCAAAATTGGATATGAGACATTAAATAATAATTTGCGTAATTGTTGATAACAAATTAAAAATAATGCGTGACAATCTGTGGTTGGTCGTAGAAAGAAGTTATTTTTTCTTCATTCATTTTTATGATAATATTATTTAGGTTTATTGAATCAATGAAAAAATTGATACTTATAATGATAATGAGATTATTATAAAAAACTTAAAATAAATAAATTACGATTCAGAACTCCAATCATTTTTAGATTCGAATTGTTCTATTAGTTCATCGAGTTCTTGATTAAGTTCAACTTCAACTTTTTCCCATTCAGGCAATCTAAAAATGATTCGAGTTCTAAATCGTAATTTATTTATTTTAAGTTTTTTATAATAATATCATTACTATTATAAGTATCAATTTTCTCATTGATTTAATAACACATATAAGATTATCACAAAAATAATTGAAGAAAAATAACTTTTTTCTACGACCAACCGTAGATTGTCACGAATTGTTTTAAAATTGTTATTAACAATTACGCAAATTATTATTTAATGTCCCATACCCAATTTCGAAATCACTGTTAGTTTATTGTTGGATAATTTCAGTGGAAAGCCGTCCTTTTTGCATGTTAAAAAAATAAATCATAGTTTTGTTACAAAAATTGTTTATAACAATCATATAAATTATTCTCTATTTAATTTCGTTGGTTAGTCACAACAATAAATGTCACTCTAATAATTATTGAAGAAAAAAAAAACATTTTTTTCTGCGAAGAAACGGCCGAACAGGAGACTTGTTTAACGAAATTGTTATAAACAATCTATATTGTTTATGTTTGATAAAGCTTAAGGTATATAAATGGCTTTAAAGACAATTGTGAATCACGTATGTTCAGAAAAATCAATTCAGCTATGAAAAAAACTCGTTTATAAAGAATTTCTTTATAGAAATGTTTATAAAAACAATAGTTGTTAACTCATGCTAATTTTTTTGTTACAAATTATGACTCTTATGAAAAATATTAGCAACTAGCATGAAATAAACGATTTTTTCTATGATAAAAAAACACTAATAAGATTTTTTGTATAAAAATTGTTTATAATAATTAAGTTAAATATTATTAAAATTAATTATGCTCTATGAGTGCATGTGCAGTAATTCCTGCTGATAGTGAGTTTCCACCTGTGCTTTTTCTTGAGATAAAAATTCACGAAGCTAAAATGGTCAATTTTGTCACTATATTTGTTTATATATTGTTACTCTGTGGAAAAAATTAAAAAAAAGCAAACCACAATTCTCTTAAAAATTAATTACTGAGCATTTCTAAAAAAAACTTTTAAATCGGTTCAGAAATATGAGATATGGGCGATTATGAACAGTAAATTCCTATTCCAGACCACTGTGCGTCTTATCCACATGCGGCAAGAGAGCCTGACAGCCAATGTATATTCCCAACCATGTAATTCTTACAGCCAATCAGGGTCTCGAATTCTCTCATGGATGTACGAGACATGATTTTATTGTCAATAACCATTTATGTTGAACAGGGAGCGAAATCAGCTGATTGCGATCTTTGCGAGTTTACGTTTTCCAACAATCAATAATGGTAAATATTTTATTTCTGTATTCTGGCTATTTTAAGGCGACTTTAGTTTTTTAAAGATATTTTTTTTCGAGATTCTTCATTTGTCATAAAAATAAAATGTTTGCCGTTATGATACTAGACGTTCAAACTGATATCAAGGACTGAAGAAATGCGAAAATCAACTGGTTATTGCATACATTAAAAAAAGATAAGACTTAAAAATCAGAAGATTTTGCTTTTAAAACCCTGGCGGACCGAAGGAACCAAATGGAGCATCTACAAAGTACCCGTAAAGACTCCATTGGGCCCCCATTCGGTTCTTTTTTAAAAAAACTAAAAAAACAGCAAGATCATCTTTTAAACTCTTGAACGTCGGATTCTGCGTTAAATTTTATATGAGAACTCACGAAGTAATCGCAATACTTTTTTTTGCAGCATTAACAATTTTAAAAAATGTCATTTACTTCTGCTGAAGGTGACTTGAAGCGCATCCATAATAGCTCAAGTAGTATATTGCGCGCGAAGTTTAAAAATTAAATTATCTCTCACTTTCATCGAAGCTTTTCTGTCTGAGGTTTCAACTGCGTGACGCTAGCATCCAGACAAAATTCTTAAAGTTACCGACAGAAAGCTTATTAACTGCTACTGGTAGAAGATGCACTTGAAACCGCCCTCTCCTTATGTGAATGACAGATATTTTATTTTTGTTTTGTTTTTAAGGCTGCCAGGGAAAATGGAAAAATGTCAGAATTATTTAAATATATATTAGTTTAATTGATTCTTTCATGAAAAATTGTTAAGACACCAAGCACGAAATATGTATTATCATTCGAGAAGAAAGAAATTAGGTTCGGAAATATTATGATTCAGGGTGACCGCTGGACCGGGAAACTGGGAAATCACCGGGAATGATATTAGACCAGAAAGTGATCGTGCATTTTTTATTTGACCGGGAATTTTACAAGTTTTTAAAAGAAAAATCTATCCAATCCCTTAATATATCAAGAATTTTATATCGCCATATATATGATACATTTTGAAATGGGTTTGATTTCAACTTTTTTTTTCAAATGCTAAGCGTAATTGTTAACTTTTTCAATCATGAAATCATTTAGGTTACAATGTGTAATTCTAAAATCTTTAACCATAACAATTGTCCATTTTAAATATTCATTTTTTAGGGTACATTTTCCATTTAAAGAATTTTAGAGTACAGTTTTGAAGGCTCACTTAATAAAAAATTAAAAGCTTTTGCGATGGAAATTTTTTGACAAAAAACGTTTTAAGTTGATCAACTGTAAATATAAATTCATTAATGATTTTAAAAATTGAACTGCAGTTTCTGTATTCGAAATTGAACAATAATTGAATGATTTTATGGGGCGATTCTAAATCAGTTAAAATTAAACAATTTACTGATTTGGAGGTTAAAAATTTAACTATTTTAATTCAAAAGCGTTAGCAGTTAACGAAACGCAAACTTCTTACTGTAACTTTATAAACATTCTGTGGTTTTAGTATAAAATATACCATTTTTAACCTTTTCAATTGACAAATTTTTAATTAAGAGAAAGAGCCATTTTTTAATAGTCAGCAATGTTTGAGTTTTTATTTAAAATGGAATATTTAAAACTAAACAATTCGAAACTAAATTGTTTGAAACAGAAAGCCTTGAATCGTTAAAATTTCAGAGAGCTAAACTCAAACTTAGAACGTCACAATGTCAATGTTATTGTTCTGTTCAAACAATTTTTTATTTATAAGTGAAAATGCTGAATTTTGATGTGTGAATAACAGATAGAAATGTATTCATTTAGAAAAAATGCGAGTAAGTTGAGGAAATACTTCTAATTTTTTAATTAAAATTGTGAACCTTTCAAGGATTACACAGCCACGCAAAAAAAAGTGTGCGGATCTGGTAACAAGACACACGTATTCCTATGGATTTTGAGGCGCTGAATTCAAATTCGGTATCAAAAATCACCCGTCACGTCATGGTTGAGCCATAACCTCAAAAAATGACGGAAAATCATGCACTGAGGCAAATAAATTTAAAAAACTTTACCCAACAGAACCTGACCTCACCTAACCTGAATTAACAGAAATTTATTGAACTACACGTAAAGCTCTAGAAGCATATTTTCTTAGTAGCAAATGTATGCTACATCGAAAGGGTCAACTCGAGCCTAACCTAGAAATAAGTCTAACCTAGCCTAACCTAACCAAACCTAACCTCACGAAACAAAATTAAACTGATTGTGTTGTCCCGTTGGGTTTGCGGCACCGTTTGAATCAGCTTGGGCTTAACCTGAAAAGAGGTGAAACCTATCCTAACCTAAAAAAACCTGACCCAACCTAACCTAACCTAACTTAACTTCACGTAACACAATTAAACTCATTGTGTTGTCCCGTTGTGTTTGCGGTACAGTCTTAAATGTGTGCTATATTTAATAGGTTAACTCGAACTTAACCTACAAATGAATCTAACTTAATAGAACCTAACGAAATTTTGCTTAACGCAACACAACTTAACTTAAATGTTCCCGTTGTAACACAATAAAATTCATTTGATTGTACTATAGGTGATTAAGAATTTAGACGCACATTATTCATTTGAAGAAACTTAAGAAACTTAAGCCTCAGAAAAGCAGAGAGAAAAAAATTTTGAATAAAAGTCTTATTCATTTGCATGTTTAAATCACAGTTCTACTTTTCGCAGCAACGTCTGCGAAACCATGCTGAACTACTCCGTAAAAGGGGCTATGTAAGCGAAACGCCTACTCTACCACAGCTAGAATAAGCCGGCAACAGAGAAAGAGAGGGGACACTAAGAACAACCGCGGGCAGGCATCCAATAGATGAAGAGCGATGCTTTACGACCCGGAGAATCATCAACACCAAGGTTTCTCTCAAGCCTAAAGAACTGGCTGAAATGGATTACGAGCTTAGTGGACATTTTTCCGGAGAATCCGACCTCTGGGCTATCAATTATTGTGTGTATAATGCAGCGAGAGCTTTGGCCGATGCGAACCGTAAAACAAAACCAACGGCTGATCATAAGACCAAAAGACGAATGCATCAACTTGCCATAAAGATAGGCTGGGCAAGACAGTACGCGTCCTGCATTCAATGTGTGATTGACTACATAACATCTGGCAGGAATTTTACCGCCAAGGTCCGAAAGTTCGCGCGCGAACTCCGGACCCGTTATCACACACTTAACAAGTCAAAGCTGCTGACCATCAGGCAGCATATTGTTGAGAGAATACGGATACTATCTGACGCTAAGAGAAGTCTAGAGCGGAGGGAGAGATGGGTCAGAGAAAATCAACAGTTTCTCTCTGACCTATCTCGACTCTTCCAAGACCCTCCAGTTACTGTCGAACACCCATCCAAACCAGAGGACGTCGAAGTATTTTGGAGAGAAGTCTACGAAGTTCAGCATAGACTGGATGAAGACTCAGAAAATATAAATAGCTTCAAGGAGTTATGTGTTGCCCTCATAACACCTGATAAAGAATGCCCACCCATCACTACCGAGGAGGTGAAAAAAGTATTACGAGGGAAGAAGAACTATTCCTCACCGGGACCAGATTGTATCAAAAACTTCTGGTGGAAGAAGTTTCCTTCAACCCATCAGCATTTGGCCCGTATTTTCACCTCATATTTGAAGTCGGAAGAGATTATTCCAGAGTGGTTGGTGGAAGGGCGCACAATACTCCTGCCGAAAATAGCCAACTTAGCTGACCCGAAGAATTACAGGCCAATAACTTGTCTGAACACGCTTTATAAGATATTCACAGCTATCCTAAATGATAGGATTGTTCGGGCAATTGAACCTGTGTGGCAAGAAACGTATGAACAACGAGGCTCAAGGAAAGGCGTAGTCGGATGTCGAGAGAACCTGCTCATCGATAGATGTGTCTGCAAAGATGCAGTATTCTACCAGCGTGACCTATCGATGGCCTGGATTGATTATCGGAAAGCTTTCGATTCGACATCCTATAGACTTATCATCTGTCTTTTGGAAATCTTAAAGGTTCATGCGCAAATAGTTGGGTGCATGGAGAGATTGATGCCGCTTTGGAAAACCAGATTTACTATCTCATCTGGAAAAAATCCTGTGACAACTAACAAGGTCACCTTTCAGAGAGGTGTCTTTTAGGGCGACACAATGAGCCCACTCCTCTTTTGCCTTACATTATTGCCACTATCTCTAGCACTTCGCCATTCCGACGGGTACTTATGCGGCAAACCTGCAGATTGAAAGTACAAGGTCACTCATGTATTTTACAGGGACGATCTTAAGATCTATGCTAAAAACAGAGAGCAACTGCATCTAGCTCTGGGGATTGTCGAACGACATACTAAGGAAATTGGAATAGAATTTGCGTTAGACAAATGTGCCAAGGTTTATTTGAAGGGAGGAAAACTTAATGGCATCCCTGAATATCCTTAGCTCGTTGATAGAAGCGCGATACGACACCTTTGCGCTGGAGAAATTTATACATACCTGGGCGAGCCACAGATAAGGATTCAGGATGTGACATCTATAAAGGATACTCTCCGAAGCAGATACAAACGTCTCATCTGACAGATTTGGTCTTCCGAACTGTCGGTGAGGAACAAAGTATCTGCAACGAAGATGCTTGCCGTCCCGGTACTACTCTATTCATTCGAAGTAGTTCCATAAACGAAGAGCGAGCTCAGATCTCTTGATATCGGGTCGCGGAATATTGAGTCTTGAATGTCTTCGCAACAGGATTATTCTGGAACTTTATATTCTCGACAATTGCTTCTGTTGCTCACTCGAGACCTGACATGGTTCTTCTTGACTTCGAGAAGCGAACCATGTTCGTTATCGAATTTTCGGCACCAGCTGACAAAAACATTATAACCAAGGAGAATGAAAAGAAAGAGAGGTATCGAGACCTTATAAGGTAGTTGCAACGATTGTACCCGGAATATTCTATTAAATTAATCGTCCTTATCATCGGCACTCTTGGAGGTGCCAAGCTTTCACTTGCTAATGGCCTAAGAAGCGTCCCTGCGTGTCAACAATATGTCAGAACACTTGCGGGAAAAATGCAGAAGGCGGTTGTCCTTGGGTCGCTCCGTGTTCTTAGGGTGCACGAGGCTTTTGCTGGATCGTCGTATTGATTCCTCTGCAGACTGTAACCACGTATCTCACGGTCGTGAGGCGATATTCAATTTTTACATGATTCCAATATCTTTTTACTTAAATGGAAATGTATTAATTATAATACGGATGATGAAAGAAGGTAAAGTCATCAAAATATCTCTGAATTACAATAATGATACCAGTAATTTCGTTATCTGACCTACATACGAGTGAAATAACAATTTTCCTTTTTTATGTTTACATTCACAAAGCACTTGAATATGCCGACCCGTGTAGAAATTGCCTCTTTATGCCTAAACTAAATATTGGCTCCCACGAGGCGGCAGCCAGATTTCCTAGCTGGTAGCTAGGAAATTTTTTTCTGAAAAAATTAAAAACATTTGTTGTCTTAAAAATTTGAAAAGACTTTTTCTTATAGATCAATTTAATTTGAAATCACGTAAGTACATCTAAAAATCATATATAACAAATCTAGCTTCAAAAACCTTTTTTCCTCATTTCTAAAGTATCGGACGAATGCCTACAAGAATTTATGATACCGCACTCACTATGGCATCGTAGCTATGGGGATTAAGTGCTCGTCTTATATGTCTGCGGTGCGCGCGTTCGATTCTCGGCGCTTGCGGATATTTTAATAAACTGCGGTTGTCTTTAGTTATTAGTAATAAGTCTTCTCTAGCCAAATTTAACAATAAGTTTAGTTTTAGAATATCATGCGGAGTATAGTTAATAATCGAATGTTAATAAATATACAAGAAAACGGAGGAGTGTTTGTCAGAGGCTACAGAAAGGTGGAAAATCTTTAGATTAAACTTTTGAAAAGAAAATGTATTTTACAATTGGATTAATATTTTCTCTCTTTGAATCAAAAATTTCTGATAATAGATAATGGTAATGTACTCGTTAAACTTTAATACCACTGCAACCATAGCATCACTCTTCAGAACTTAAAACATGATCAATTTTTAAATAGTTTAATAATTATTTATTCGAATCAACAAAATAAAAAACAATAGCATGTGCTTTAGAATAATGGTGTATGAGAGACTATCTAGATTCTAGAAAGACCCTATTAATAGGCCCTTATTGGGTTGCCTACTGATGACCTCGCTAGCTGAGCGTGACGCTTTCGCTTGCGCCCTCGACAGATTGCCACTTTAGGGCCACGATAGAAAATAGGAAATGTAGACAGGGCCTCTTAAGAACCAAATTATAATTTATATCCGAGATATACAAAATTGTATTATATTCTATCCAAGTTATTAATCAAAGCATTAGTCAGTCATTCCTCTTCTTTGAAAATAAGGTTAGCATCACATAACATAGCTTTTAAATATCCATGTGCAGGTATTAAATACTCATTATTTATGCATGAAGTAATAATTTTAATGACATAGACATACATAGCTATTATATGCCAAAAGAATACCATTTATTGTACCTCTCGTCTTTTTTTAAATTCAATTTGTTCCTTTATAGACTGTCTATGTTTACGAATTTATTCATAACTATTATACACTTTTTTAAATCGTTAAGAGCTAACATTACGAAAAACTTTTAAAAACTTTCTAACTAACGTTTAATTTACCTTGTGTTGTTCCAAAAATGCATGTTCTTTTTTAATGTTATTTTTGCATTCTTATCACAATGAGAAGCTCTTAGTTTTATGTTATATTATAGATAACTTTCGGAAGAATTATCTGATTCGATTGTGCTCTGGCACATAATTTTAGAGACTAAAAATAAAGATTAAATTCTTACACCTGCTATTTTAAATGAAATATCAAAAAGTTAGATTATTTTTTCTCGTCGCTTGTGTGGTTCTTTTTTGAATTTTACTTTTACATTCGCATCAGGGAAGATATTAGGTTTTTGTAAAATCTGACCCCCCTTCCCCTAGTTTTTGTCAAATGTTCACGTTTTGAGACAGCCTAAATGTGAACAACAGGTTTTTAAAAATGTGTCTGTCTGTACGTCTGTCTGTGTCAATCCGCCAGCCTGTATTTTTGCCTGTCGTTTTCTGCCATAACTTTTCAAACAAATTAAATTATTATATTGGCATTTGGAACAC
Organism: Belonocnema kinseyi; assembly: GCF_010883055.1. Classification (NCBI taxonomy): domain Eukaryota; kingdom Metazoa; phylum Arthropoda; class Insecta; order Hymenoptera; family Cynipidae; genus Belonocnema; species Belonocnema kinseyi. The sequence continues at coordinate 65,095,314 of NC_046657.1, forward strand.
TTCTAATTCTACAATAAATCGAAAAACCTCGAGATCTTAAATAATAATTGAAAACAAAAGAACTTGATAGAATATTATAAACGAGTAGTATGTATACAAATTGCACTGCACTATCAGAAAACATCAAGCAGCACTATTTCTGCGAGCGCATAGAGATGGCTTTTCAGTAAGAAATCGGTCTGGCCCGGTCGGACCCAGGTATGGGCCACAGAGTTCTACCAATCAGGGCCAGATTGGGAAATCCGATTGGGGCCACATCGGTATTAAGTTTGAAATCGGACGATTTCCGCACGGGAGTCAGCCATTTTGGATAAAAATTCCAGAAGTCAGCTCATTTTGAAAATTTTTGAGACCTTTTTTTCATGATTCAAAAATTCTCTGTACACTTGTTTATAGTACTCGAAATGAAAAATGTTAATTTTCAACAGACCTACAAGAAAAAGTCATAAACATATTTGTTCGAGTTTTCAAGTACTACGAACAACGGTATAGAGAATTTTTGAATCTAGAAAAAATTGATCTCAAAAATTGTTAAAATGCTCTAACTTTTTAAATTTGTATCCAAAATCAATGGCTAATGAACTTAACTTTCAGTTTCCGGCATTAAAATATTATACAGCACGGTAATTAAATTTTACATAAATCTGAAACATTCTCTGATGAGAATGAAAAAGGGGAACTAAAATATAATATCAGTTTCACACAAAATTTATACCTTCTAATTAGAAAATGAAATTGTAGACATTTTCAAGTATAAAGCCTAAAAGAGAAATTATTAATGCCTAATGTTCACAGAGAAATTGTTACCACATATGTGATGTCCTGATTTTCAATTTTGAAAGTCTCGATGTGATTAAAATTAAAACTAAGTCACGATTTAGTATAAAAATTCAAATTTTTACAAGCTGAAAATATGGTTTTTAATTAAAACAAAATTCAATTTAATTTCTAAGTAACATTTTGAATCAAAAGAAAATTATAGAAATTGAACACAACGATTATAGCAATTTATTTGAAAAATATCTAGTATACTTTTTGTAAATTTATGATAAAACCCTTCAAAACTATAATTAATTATTCCTTCTTTTTCTTTTAAAATATCTTATCACGGCCGTAGAAAATAAAGCACACGTATTTTATAATATTATTCTTTGTTCTTTATTCCACATTAATTTTCCGCTATAGTTTTAGATAATTTGAAAAACTTTCCTTTGCGGCTACTGCTGTTGTTACGTGCATAGTTTGAATGGAATTATTTAATGAAATCTGTAGATCCTTTTGTGATGAAATTTTTTCTTCTGAATATTTTATCTTAGATTCTAGATTCTAGACTGTGTACATTATCAAAAAATTGATCAAGGAAAATGTGTCGAGCTTTTTAGGACAATCAATAGCATTCTGTATATTTTGTATTGTATTAAAATATTTTGAACGAAAAATATAATTATTTATTTTTTGAACAAATTTTAAATTGATATACTAGAAGCCAATCTTCCAAAATGGTTTTCCACCTAAGTCATCCTTCCTTTTTAAGCCTTGAAATGTGTACCAAAGCAAACTTTAATCGGCTAATATTGTCGAAGGTTTTCATGTGGAGAAACAACGAGGAAAAGCAGAAACCGAAGTTATAAAACCAGTAACCTCCACCTGAGATGACAATGTTATCATTATAATGATCATAATAAAGAATGTAAAATAATATCATTATATCTGAGCGAAAAGCTTAAAGCTAGTCACATCGTTATCTCACAAATATGTGAGATAAAAGCTACTTATGTACAGATTTTAACATTGATGACGAGATGGAATATTTCTTAGATACAGTTGTTAACCACATTATTCACTGGAGCCTTATTCAGTTTTTTCTCTACGTTGCGAAAATGGGGGTCTATACTTTCGTTTTCACTTTGGCGGTCATCTTCAATTTTATTGGTAAATATAATAACATAATCTATAAAAATAATTCTTATTATATTTCATATAATGCAAGTACCATATAATAGCAATGTTTTATATTTAAACTGTAAAAACTAGAAATTAATTTTTTCACGGCATCATATTTTCGCATCCTATTTTCTAATGGAATAACCTTATACTCTTATTTGCAATGCAACACTAACGATTCTGATATCCCACAAGTGGTCTCAGTTTAGTACCATTTCTAAATTTTTTTTAGTTATATTAAATTTACTACACGCATATGCACATGGCTTCCATTAACTACGTATGTTGTAAAATCGCTATAAAAATTGCTAACAGTGTACTATTATGTTTACCATAAAGAAATTGCGTTTTGGCGAAATAATGGAATTTTTAACTAAATATAATAATTTTCAACAAACCAAGACGAAAAGTAGTTTTTATTTCTGGGAAATTCGAATATTAATACGTGCCGCCGGGCACTTCAAATTCCCACTTAATTAATATGAGGAAACTTTGAACTTTCGAAAAATGTAACTAATGTTCGAGAGTTTCATCGAAGCGCGCTAAGTTTTTCCGGTATTTAAGAGAAGTGCCTACGAAATAAAACCATACGACCCAAGTACGACCCAGAAATTGAAACACTATATTTTTACGTATTATTGTTACTTTTTATCCACTTTCGTCGTCTTTTCCATACAAATAATTACTAATGGGCTATTTGAATATTTACCATGACTGTTGAAATACTTCTAAATTGTTTAAACAAATGTAAATTATGTAAACCATTATTTATTGTTCAAAATTGTACAAAAATTGTATTTTCTTATTGAAATTCAATATTTTGTCGTTGCTGGGAGTAGTATAATTTTCTCAAAACATTATGTAATTATTCAAACAATGAATTATTGTCTATTAAAAAATTTTTTTTAATCGAGCCGGATACGAGCACATTTTTTCAAATTGGTATACATTTCTTCTAATATTTAATAAATTTATATTTGTTTGAACAATCTTTATTTTCATATGTAGTTTTATTCGATTATTAAAACAATTAAATAAAATAGAACGCATACAATTAATTACGTTTTTAAAAGTATTTTTGGAAAAGTAATTATTTAAAGAAATTATTTTTTCATAAACAATTAAAAATCAGAACATTTATTCTTTCTATACATTCTACAGTCAGAAACATAATTTTAGGTGTTCCATTTGATTTCATTCCTTTAGTTATCGGAAAATACTGCTTGAAAAAATAAATATTGTTTAAACAAATAGAAATTTATTAAACATCAAAATAAATATAACAAAAGCAGGTAATTATTCAACAAAATCTAGAATAGGATACTAATTCAAAAAGAAAGCTGATACTTCTGGCTGATGCTTTTAGCTAAATTGGAATAGTAAAGAACAAACTGTTGATGTTTTAATTTTCTGGCGCAATGAATTTTCTCTCGCGTAGACTACACCCCGACCGGTAAACCGCTACCTCAGCGTTAGGTACAACTGTGTCTCACAATCAGCCAAGTTTTTGTAATTAAAATACAAGAAATATTTAAAATCATCGTTTATAATAAATAGTACTTTTCGTCTCATGAAAATATTTAGGGACCCGTTCATTTTTCGGAACGGTAAAAATTAAGAAAGGTAAAATTACAGAATGGGTTATAATACATAATGGTAAAACCTAGGAATAGCAAATGTCGAAAAGAGCAATAAGTCGGAATTTCAAAACTCTGACAGGTATTTCTTCGGAAACCAAAGAAGCGGAATGGGTAAAAATTCAAAGCTAATAGCAAAATTTATTTACTATTCCGAATTTGTCTACTTTCAGAATTTTTCCTCTCCGTATATCTACTTATTCCTAATTGTTCACCCTCCTAATTTTAACATTGCCGAATTTTCACCCATCCCGGTTCTTTGGTTTCCGAATAAATACTATTAAGAGTTTTGGATTTCTGATTTATTCCTTTTTCCGAATTTTTGGTATTCTTAAGTTTTACCATTGTGTATTATAACCTATTCTGAAATTTTACCTTTCTTAAATTTTATCCGTTCCGAAAAATTAACGGGTCCCAATATTTAAATGTTGCCGTTTTTAGAAATATGAACTTCATAAAAGTCCTAAAAAAAAGTATCTCTCCACAGTTATAAGGTTACAAGTTAAAGGTGATGAAGTTATAGAGATGTGATGTCGTGAAGTGTCCGACACAAAAGAATTTTCTTTTTGCATTTAGGAGTCGTCGGGTTTTGGGGTTTTAGGTGTAGAGGGTTTAGATGTTTTGGAATACTGCGGTTATATGTTGTTCGGGGTATAGGGTTATGAGACTTTAGGATTATGGTTTATTTAGATTTGAGATTTATGAGTTTAGAGGTTATAAATTTTGGGGTCATAGGTTTTAGGGTTATAAGTTATCGATCTCAATGTTAATACGCAGTGAATATATAGGTTGATATGGCTTAAAGGTTGATAGTATTACATCCCACGAGATATAACATACATTTACTTTATTTTATTTTAAAATGGTTCCTCGTTTTAGATTCCAGTTTTAAATAAACTAGAAAGCTGGGATGAGGATAATTCCCGATTACAAGAAATAAATGAATCACATTGGAACTTATAGATTGGTTAATTTCATATTGGTTACAATGCAAATTTGATTCGAGAGGTCAAACTTGTAGATGATTGTGTAGGTGTTAAATAGTATTTTGTTACTTACAGAGTTTTTTGTTTGTAGAGAGTAGATAAATCACCCCCTCCTTTCTTGAAGCAAGAGTATCTCTTCGTTTCATTGTTAGCACCCTGCATGGGTGCCCGCAAAAGGTGGATGGTGCTGAATATGGGTCTGTAGGCTGATTTGGCCAGGACAATGTATCTGGCCTGTTGTGTCCTTTTCTAGCTGGTGTTCCTTGATTCGGGCTTCCACACAGAAGATTATTTTTTATTGTAATCTGGATTGTCTAACTAAAACTGAACGTAGACGGGACAAGAAAGTGAGGCTGAAGTACAATAAACTAAACGGGACTAAACGAAATAAACTGATTTCTGCTTCCAAATTTGTTGTATGTATGCACAAGACCCTGTCTCAGATTCCCGTAGGGGTGAGGGCTGTTAGAAGTTGCAATTCATGTTGGCTTGAATCAACGTTGATAATCAATTGGTACCCTTGCTAGATGTCAAAGGATAATATATTATAATGCGTAGAAAACCATAAGGTTTGAGTGTTTTGTTTTGGTTGTGTGTGAAAGGCTCATCCTTCTATAGCTGTCATCTTGGTTAGAGTGTTTATTGCTTTTAAATCTAAGATGCTGATTTCCATCATAAAAATAAGTAGTTCAAAATGCTTAAATGTTGTAGATAATCAGGGTAGGTACCAGCATTTTGTAAATGTATCGGACTGAAAAGCTGGTCTGCTCTCAGTGTTGGCTTGTTGATTAATTTATGACTCTTTAATTAATGTGTAGTTTGCTGCTTGTGTTAGTTATGCCCATGGTATCGGAGTTGATGCCTGGCCCATGATACAAACTGGTACGATCATGAGTCCTTTCCGACATAAGCGGTAATCTTATCCGCCCGTCACCCTCGTTGTGCAGTAAGCCATTGCAATCATGATAGTTTATCTATGTTGGTGGGATTCTGGCTGCCGATAAGTGATAGGTTTTGAGTCTTGTCCACACTCTCTATCTTTTATTGACTCCGCAGTTTTGCGTGCGAGTATCGTTTCTGAGACAAATCAGAGATAACAAAAAAAGTAGTTTAACTTGAAATTAACTACGAACTCTTCTTGGAGTTCTGAAAGTGTAAACTAAATTCCTTAGCAGAAAAACAAATACTTAACTATGGAAATTCGTAGTTCTTCAGAGAATATGTTGCTTCCGAATAAGCCTTTTCAGATTTGCGTATCCAAAAAGAGAAGAAGATCCGTAGGCAAATAGTTGAAAGTGTTTAAAACTGGAACATCACAACTCCTCTCCTCCTACAAAATGCCGACGCGTCTTTGTTATTTCATTAATCCGTTGACAATAAGACCGATCCCTTACGCAAACGAATCGTAAAACCTGGGTTTAGGTTGGTGAGTTGAATATTAACAAAAAGAAATTAATAAAAAGTTACCTTTCAGTGAGTAGTCAATCAGCTGCCACAGTACAAATTAGAAAAAAACCGTAGCAGACAATTTTAGTCCTTAATCAAATTGTAGTTATTCAGCATGCTTTCATATATAATACGGGAAAACTTTTCTGAATTTCATGAAGCGAAAACACGCAAAAAAGAGAAAAATAAGTGCATAAAGCTACGGCGATAGGAAGATTGTCTAGCTTATAATATTAAATGAAAAAAGACAGAAAAAAGGCGTGTACAAGCCTTCCACAGGAACCAAATACAGGTTGGTGTCAGGAACCTCAGGAACTCTAAGTACACTAAAAGGTACAAATGCAGAAAAAGGAACGTATGGGGTACTATTAGACAATAGAAAACTAGTTAAATTCTAATTCTAAATTTTGCTGAATGCAGGTTAAATAATTTTCTGACTAAACAAGCAAACAATTCTACGGCCCGGAGCGCTAATCAATTATGCCTCCGAACCCACAGCATAAATTGTCTCATTTCTCCTATATCTACAGACCGATGCACGTCGACATCTTCATACTTGCGACTTTTTAGTGACTAATTCTAGTCCTAATAAGATCACCGATTACTGGTCAAATTATTTTTTGAACAAACAAGAGAAGAACGAAACAATTTTTGCTGCGGCCACGGTCGCGTAATTGGTTAACGGACCACTCGTGTATAGTGGTGTTCACGGTTCAAATCCGGGTCATAACATATTTTTTCTATTTCTTCAGAAAATTATTTGATTAGTGATCAGCAAAATTCAACATCAAAATTTAATTGATTATTTGTTCTGGTCCACAAAATAACATCATTACTTTAAAAGAAAACTAGACTAAAAACTCGGGCAGGAGCTGGTTCATGGGAGTGATTATCTAGGGCTTAGTGGTGGAGAATGAGTTTTAGATCTTCGACATGGAATATACTGAGAGATCGTCCGTTATCGTTCGGCAGCTTATACACTATTATCTACCTCATAGCGGAATCTCTACACGATTTATAGTAGTGGCTCGTTCGCTTAGCGGGAGCCACTTGTAGGTGAACGGTCACCAAGTTCAGCGAATTCCAAAAGCCGCTTCATTTTTTAACCATTTCCTTTTCGAGCTCAGGGATAACGACTGGACCATGTTTTATACGTTTAAGATTAAACTTCGGACATGGGTAACGTCGAAAATTTATAAACGCTGGACTGACTCGTATCGTACTATAAGCAGCTGTATTGTTCAAATCTAAACTCGTGTAGATGTACATCTCAATTTTTCTTGTTTTTATCGAAGAAGGACCGAATTAATGTCTTCAGAACGCAATGCATACGTTCTGATGGATTAGCTTGTGGATTTTAAGAGGGTTTGATGAAGTGGTGTATTTCGTCGAACCTAGTGAATTCCCAACTAATATAATCAGGTCGTCTAGCGCCGCGCTTATATTCCTCACGTTTGTCGCTCGTAGAGCTTTCAATTCAATTGACGATTGGTCAAGCACTCCCTTTTCCATTACCTTATGGGGAGCCTGTTGCTAAGCTTTTGTATTTTCACAAGTACCGCACTACCGCACGTAGTTAACGGTATCACAGAATACATCGGACCAATAATAGGTAAGCGAAGCTCTCTGAGACGACTTTTCGATCCCAAAATAGTCGGCTTGAAGTTCATCGTAAACCTATAAGAGAAACTGCGCAAGTTCTTCTGCGGGGAAAACTAGCTTCTAAGCTTCCTGATTTTTCAAAATGAGGTCAATTGGGGAGGTACCGGGAAATTCATGTAGGGCCCCTTTACCGGGAACTACTTCTAAACTATACTCTAGAAACTTTAGCGACGCTAGAGTGTAGCGCTTGTAGCGCGCACTCATGTGCGCCTGACACTTAAGGCCGCGACTTTTTCTGCTGCGCATTTACCGAACAGCCCGAGTCTATTTAAGCTAAGAAAGTATCAATTTTTAATATTACATTAAAAGTAAACTATTTCAAGCAATAAACTATTTCTTAGATTTAGTTCAGTTTATTTCGCGAAAGTGAAAAACTGTTTTAAATATTTGTCTGTATTATTATTATTTATAATATTTATTGATTTTAAATTTACCCGCGCTTTTTGGCACATTTGCAGTTGTAATAGTCGCGATCCGTTTGCATCACTTAAATGTTTAGGTCGCTCTTTACGTCAGTTTGACAGGAGTTTGACTCATCTCCTAACGCTAATATCTCGTAATTATTCAAATTCCCTGGCTTGAACGGCGTAAGGAATGAAGCAGCGCTAAACTGGAAATGGCGATTTTTTTCGATTAACCCTGTGTTAACTAATTCTGAGGCTTTAGTGTACATCTTTAGGGAAACAAGAAACCCTTAGCTTACCCCCCCCCCCTACCTTATCATTTCCCTTATCCTTACATTTCGGTCAATCCGTCTACAATAGACGTCTGTTCCACATCAGAGCTGCTAATTACATTAAACAGTAAATCTCATTCTAGTAATTTTTTATTGAATGTCCAAGGAATTATTTCCAACTATTGAATTTGAAATTTCACTCTCCTGTTGGTCCTGATCCCACAGAAATGTGTCTGAAAAATGTCTAAAAATATAAAAAATAGCAGTTTTATGTTTATCTCATTCTGCGGAAATTTTCTCTTAAATTGTGCTAATATTAATTTTTTTTATTCGTAAGGCTACAAGTTAACAAGTATTTTTTACGTCATTTCAAATCTTTAAGTATCAGAGTAGGTTATTGTCATACACGCACACTCACCACATGTATACTTTTTTTTTTAATCAAACCGAAAACCTTCAAAACTGTAATTTATCGTTCTTTTTCTTCTATAAAATTTCAATTTATTTGGACAGTGAGAAATAATGTGATAGACCATTTTTTTGTTAATATTTATCTTATATTATATGGTTTGGCCTAAAATAGATATTTTTTTCAAACCATTTTTGATTGATATATTAGAATCGACCGGCTATTATCTTCGATAGTCTTAGTGTTGACAAAAAACGAAGAAAAAATCATTACATCTCAATCAATAAGTGCAAAAACTACGAATGTTGATGAAATCGACGACACTCAAGTTTCACATAAAACCAATATCTTCCATTTGAAATACGAATGTTATAATTATTATTATCATAATAAAAAATGTCAAATTTTATATTTATCTGCAAAGGAAACTCTGGACAATAAGAACGTCTATCTCTTACATTTATCAGTTTGATAAAGACTGCTTATGTACTATACATACTTGTACTCTGATGAAGCAATGGAATATTCTTCAGAAACAGTTGTTTAATAAATTATTCACAGAAGCATAAATTAGTTTTTTCTCCACTTTGCTAAAATGATAATGTTCTATATTTTTTGTCTCCCTTTGGTGGCCATCTTTAATTCTATTGGTGAATATAATAGTACAATCTATCTATAATTCTGATAAATATATCTATAATATCTATTAATCTAATCTACAACTCTGTCTGTAATTTATATATAAGGCTTGCATGAATGAGCTTATTTCTCAGGCTTGTTGAGCGAAGCTAAAGTCTCCCTTTCCACCTTCTAATAATATAAGCATCCATTTGTGTACTAACATTGTAAAAACTAGATTTTTTAACGGTATCAATTTTTTCGCGGCTTAAATTATATTGTTATAAATAAATTTAGTTATTATATCAGTACTTACGGGACAACATTGCATCTAAAGAGTTATACGGAACTTCCATTTATAAAATCTACAAACATTTTTGCAAAACAATTTTGACCCAATTTTACTTCTGGTGATTAGCTGCAGTCTCAGAAGTCACAATCCGGATGCAACAACCTTGCAACAAATATGCGAGCACCATCTAGTTTGAGAAGATTATGCAGTCTAAAGGAAAACTTTTTACCCACTGTCACTTTCTCAAAAACACGAGATCAAACCAATGCATCCGATGTGAAAAACACATTTATTTTACAGAAATCGGGTTTCTACAGTACTTTTGTGCTAACAGAGCAGGCTCCCAACTGCAGTGTCCCTAGAGTACTGTAAAACCCAGACTTTCCCTAGGGTAATATGTGTTTCAAAAACCAGAAACTTTGGTAAAAATGACTGTCTAAAGGAATCATCCGTCCTCTTTAGGCCTTAAAGGGCGTACCAATGTATAATTCTATAGGCTGATTTCTTCGAAATTTATCATACTGATAAACACGAAAGACAGACCGAAACCCAAGTAGAAACCATAAAATTCTATTCAACAAGTACGAATACGTCGAATTTCGATAACTTTGGCGATACTCAATTGTCATATAAACTTCATACCTTCCATTCGAGTTAAACATTTTGTCATTAAAATGATCATTATACACATGATGTCATTATCACGCACGTATACGTGAAATCACGGTGCTTTATGTATATATTTCTACTCTGATGAAACCATGGAATATAGTTTAGATAAATTTGGTAATTAAATTTTCCATTGAAACATTTATAAGTGTTTGTCTCTACTTTGCAAATATGAGGATGGTCTATGCTTTTCAGGCTACTAATCAGTGAAAGCTGGGCACCTCCAAGAGCACCGCTAATAAGTACGATTAGTTTAACGAAATATTCCGGGTACAATCGTCGCAATTTCCTCATAAGGTCTCTTTACCTCTCTTTCTTTTCATTCTATTTCTCCATTTATAAGAGCGATATTAAGATTAATGCCGCAAGAGTGACAGAGATGGTAATAAAGCACTCTCAGTGCCGCATTGTGCTTCTGAATATAGGTTGTTGCCGCATTGTTCTTCTAGATATATGTTGTTCCCGCATGAGTTGGACAACTAGATAGTATGTGTAATAAATGCTTTGGGCGTGAATGGCACGACCTGAAGCTATCATCGGGAATGTCTTCACTCAAAATGTGGCGACAATATGTAAAGGTGGAAATAACACCGTCTTGACATGCCGAAATTAAATCCTCCGTACTAGACTTCAATTCCAGTGATTTGAGGAAAGCAAAGTTACCTCACACAATATTGACTGATCCTCCACACTTCTGTAGAAGATGCCGTGCATCCTCTTATCGAGGAGCTGTTCACGAAAGTTTTTCTCTTGTGCTTTCTTAATCCGGGTTTCAGGAGTGATTACTCGAGATAGGTAAGATTTGATACATTTTGTTCACCCCTAAGAATGAAGTTAAGTCCAAGTGTTTCAGCAGCTTCCTACGCTGCTCTGTACAAAAAGGCTCCTTTGCCCACTTCTTCATGCTTCCTGACCATTTTAAGAAGAGGGTCTCTTCCATTTGCAACTCTATGTGCTGTACCCAGAATAATTCTGTTGTGAAGACACTCAAGACCCAATATTCCGCGACCACCTTGACAGCGTGAGTGCAGAGTCGCAGAACAGAAGACTTTAGATGCATGCTTTTGTTCATGTGCATAACCTTCCGTGTCTAGATGTCAAGGGATTTGAGCTCGTTCTTCGTCCATGTTACCACTCCAAATGAATAGAGTACTACCGGGACGGCAAGCATGTTTGTTTCAGATACTTTGTTCCTAGCCGACAGTTCGGAAGACTAAATCTGCCAGATGAGACGTTTTTATCTGCTTCGGAGAGTATTCTATATCGACGAGCCCAGGGTCTTCAGGGATGTCATTAAGTTTTCCTTGCTTCAAATGAACCTTGGCGCATTTGTCTAACCCAAATTCCATTCCTATTTCCTTGGTATATCGTTCAACAATCCCTAGAGCTAGATGTTGTTGCTCTTTGTTTTCAGCATAAATCTTAAGATTGTCTATATAAAAGACATGAGTGACCTTGTACTTTCGATCTGCAGGTTTGCCGCAAAAGTACCCTTCGGAATGGCGAAGTGCTAGAGATAGAGGCTAAAATGTGAGGCAAAAGAGGAGTGGGCTTATGCTGTCGCCCTGAAAGATACTTCTCTAAAAGGTGACCTTGTTAGTTGTCAAAGGATTTTTCCCAGATAAGATAGTAAATCTGGTTTTCCAAAGCGGCATCAATCTCTCTATGCACCTTACGATTTGCGGATAAAGTTTTAAGCTTTCCAAAAGACAGATGATAAGTCTATGGGAGGTCGAATCAAAAGCTTTCCGGTAATCAATTCAGGCCATTGATAGATCACGCTGGTAGTATGCTGCATCTTTGCAGACACATTTATCGATGAGCACGTTCTCCCGACATCCTGCTACGCCTTTTCTGATCCGCGTTGTGCATACATTTTTTGACCTGAAAGTTCAATTAAAAAAAGTGATTAGCTTGTAATTCTTCGGGTCAGCTAAGTTGCCTATTTGCGCAGAAGTATTGTGCGCCGTTCCACCATCCACTCCGGAATCAGCTCTTTCAACTTTAAATATGAGGTGAAAAGACAGGCCAAATACTGATGGGTTAAATTAAACGAAAAAATAATTCGATTTTAAATTTAGGGAGAGAAATTTTCAACAAAATAGTTAATGTATTATAAAATATCATTAAAGAAGTGATTTTAATGCAAACTAACAGTTAGAATAATTGAATATGCAAAAATTAATGAACAAATTGCTAAGCAAACTTTGTTCACATAGAAATAATGTAACTACATTAAGGACATTTACAAAAAAGCTAGAAAAGGGTGTAGTCACATTTTATATTCAAACAATGTTTGCTTGGTAGTTTATTCATTTATTTTTGCATAGTTAATTATTTTAAATGTTTGCGTTGCATTAAAATTGTTTCTTAAATGGGTTCGTTCTGAAAATTTAAAATCTTTTGTTGATTTTTTTTACTTATTTTTTTCCAAATACTTGTTTTTTTTCAAATTTTAATAAAAATAATTTTTGTTGAAATATTTTTTTGTATTATTTAATTTTTTTCTATTCGTTGATTTTTTCGTCAAATTTTTTTGCGGTTTCTTTACATCCTCATCAGAGAAGGTATTAGATTTGTGTAAAATTTGACCCTCCCAGTTTTTGTCTGTCTGTATGTATGTATGCCTGTCTATGAACACGATATTTTTTGAAAAAAAAATCTATTAGATTGTCATTTGCTACACTCGCTTAGTGTCCTGAACTAAATGTCAAGTTCGATATCCAGCCATTTTGAATACAAATTTGAAAAGTGAGCCCATTTTGAATATTTTTGAGACCACTTTCTTCAAAATTCAACAATTCCCTGTATGGTTATTTATAGTATTCAAAAAGTCGAACAAATTATCCTTATTACTTTTTTTCAAAAAATCGTAAATGTCAGAGTTATAGCATTTACAAAATTAAAAAAAAAAGACACTGAAATAAACATTCTATGCCAAATAACGCACGATATGAAAAACTCAAGAGCAGAAGAATGTTGCTTTTTGAATGCCCTACAAGATTGCAACAATTTTTTGAATCGTTAATTCGAAAAAGGTTTACAAATTTGTTAGTAACCACTTTTTGATAGGATGCGTAGTCTTGGCTTTAATCATGCGAAACGTACTGAGACCGGTAATTTTGTTTGAATTCCTCATCTTTCAGTTATTGTTTTATAACTTATTTAGCTTCTTTATAGTAATTCTTTCGTATTATTTAATTTCCTTATTACGAATGTTCACTAAGTTTTTAGCTTTCTTAGATTTTCGGCCGAGGTTCTGCCTTTATGTATAAACAAACATCAATAGTTGCACAAAGTAAATTTCCTGAAAGTGTGTTGACGCATAACCTTAAAAAAACGTTTTAATGTGCTCTGTGGCACTGAAACGTAACAACATTAATATATTTTTTACACTGGTCAACACTACAAGCTCGCACGCAGTATCGCCTGACAAACTTTGGAAAATGAGTGAGAGCGTAGTTGTAAGTGGAGGGGCAGATTTTCGGAAAGCGTCTTTCACTTCTAAATAGGCTCGTCGACAAGAAGTGCGTGCAGCCCCACGCCTAAAGCATATTAATTTCAGCATGATTTTGTATTTTAACACTGTCTTAAATGCAAGTCCTGAGTGATTATTTAGACAAATAATCATAAATTATCCTAAATAATGATTTACACGTACAGAAACTCTGATTTAATTCATACATATCTTTCAATGTCAACAAGTCTTTTTCGACATTATTTACTTTTTCCTCGCATGGAGCTTAAAGCGACTAGGTTCTTGTGTCTTGTTCGGCTCTATACATAATATAAACCAGTTAAGGACGGCAGAAGATAAAATACGCCGAGATTATCTGTTTCTAGAATTTAAAAATATCGAGTATTAAAAAATAGATATTAAATAGACGGAAAATGTCTTTTAAAGGTTTTTAATTTTCAAGCAGAGTAAAATGGTAAAATATAAATTACGTGCATGAAATGTTTAAAAATTGTAATTTCATTAAAAATATATAGTTTTTTTAAAGACTATTTAACGTAATACAAGACACGACCTATGTTCTTTGTATTTATTTGAGAGATTCTTGATTTTCTTGCAGTCATAATGGTAAAAGCAACCTAAATTAAAACTATCTGAACTTCGAAATTGCCATTAGCATTGTTCGAACACTGAAGTTTTTATTAGACATTTCCGAATCTTTTTTCAAAAACTCACGCTTTATTAGACGACTGGGTCCAGATTTAACAATGAAATCCTTTTTGTCATGCATAACTGCTTGTAATCAACGACATTCAAACTCATTTTTTAGAACAGAGAAAAGAACTTTTTTGCACCGTTAAAGCGGGTTGAGTGGCGGTAAGGTCACATGACCCTGAGAATGGAGAAGTTAGTATGGCTATCGAACAAACCTTCCCATTCACATCTTATCTTTAGAATTTTTATTTTAAATAAATATCGACAACCTGCAGAGGAAGTACACAATTTTTAACAATTAAACATTTATCAAACCACGAGGAATGTTTGGGTCAAGTTTCAGACTTATATGAATAATTATTTAGGAGAAAGCGGGTTTAGATGGAGTTTTACATGAACCTGATGAACGCCGGTCCTTGCCCTTGTTGGTGGGTGCATCATCATCAGAAAGGTGCATTCAGCAAATATACATTAAATTCATTTTAAGGTATAAGACATAAATGTTCTTAAAAGCGAAAAAATGAATCTTCTATTGATTTTTGCAGAATGCAGTTCCCAGTCCGTCAGACACCCTCATATTGGACGTGATCCTAGTCCTTCTTCTTCTTCTGGCAAGCAACATGCGCTTGGCAGGACACCTACAGAGACACCGTCTTATCGAGCAAGGTCCCGATCTCCCGATAAAAGGCCTCTCTCTATTGAAGTACTTGGATATCCACTTGAAAAACTTGGATACATTCGGCTCATTCCTCGCACAAATCAAAACCTTCGATTTGAATTTCGCAGTTACATTTTTTCAGCTGGTACACCAATTAATTGGAGAGGAGCAGGGAAAAGCTATACTTCCGTACCAGCTCAAGAACATATTGTATTATCAACATCCAATGGTGACATTTTTGCGATACTAGAATATAGCGGGTTTCTTCAAGGACTTTATAGAAAAAAAGAAAAAAATCCGAGGGCAAAACTTAACATGAGAAGCGGCGCAATTGATAATTTAACCCCAGATGAAATTGGGTATTGTCCAGTTGGCAAAAATCGACCAATATTTCCAAAAGCTTTCACTAAAGCTTTTTCCAATTACGATTCGCTAAAGTT
Organism: Belonocnema kinseyi; assembly: GCF_010883055.1. NCBI lineage: Eukaryota > Metazoa > Arthropoda > Insecta > Hymenoptera > Cynipidae > Belonocnema > Belonocnema kinseyi. Next base: position 65,110,922 of record NC_046657.1, read on the forward strand.
TAAGTGGAATGTTAATGGCGAACTGAATGCTGGTCCTTCTTCTTTTGCCAGAGAAAATGCACCTCATCCGTCTTCCACTTCTGAGGAGTCTCTTGTTCGTGAGAGCTCCGTGTCTCCTCCTGGTAGGCCCCCTTCTGATCAAGTACTTGGATATAAAATAGAAGAACTTGGACATGTTCGGCTCATTCCTCGCACAAATCAAAACCAGAAATTTGAATTTCGAAGATATGTTTTTCCTGCCGATAAACAAATTCGAATGCTAATAGATAAGATGAAGCATGCATTTGGGCCAACCCGAGAATATATGGTATTATCAACATATAGTGGGGACATTTTTGCAATATTAGATCATGAGGGAATTCTTCGTGGAATATATAGGGCAGATAGAACTCATTCACGAATAAAAATAAATATTGGAAGCGGCGCAATTGATGATATGACTTCCGATGAAAGGAGGGATTGTCCAGTAGGAAAATATCACCCAATCTTTCCAAACAATTTTATTAAATCATTTTCAAATAACGATTCACTACAGTCCGAACAAAATCTCAATAGCCAACGTATTTCTGGTTATTCTTCTTCTGTCGGACAACATTCACTTGACCGAACATTTTCTCAGGAGCCTCCTCTTGATGCCAGGTCCAATTCTCCTCCGGGCAGGCCTCCTTCTCATGACGTGCTTGGATATCCACTTGCAAAACTTGGATATATTCGGCTTATTCCACAGATAAATCCAAACCGGCAATTCGAATTTCGAAGATACTTTTTTTCTACTGCTAAAGGAATTCAATTAATGTCAGAAAATGGTCAATTTGTGCCCGTGCCAACCCGTGAACATATTGTATTGTCAACATCCAATGGTGATGTTTTTGCAGTACTGGAGTATACTGGAATTCTTCGTGGAGCATATCAGATAAATCGGGCAATTAATTGGAATTATTCAAGAATAAGAATAAACATGATAACCGGTGCAGTTGCCTATATGACCAAATTTGAAATGGAAGAATGCCATGTAGGCAATACTTACCCGATCTTCCCACGTTGGTTCAGAAAAGTTGTTTCAAAGGAAGATTCCCTACGGAACATTTATCATTGATTCAATGAAAAACATAAACTGAGATATAAGATTCTTTGTCTTCTGCAGTCAGATCAAAATTAAAATAAACATTTAAATATCAAAGTGCTAATACCGATTCCAAAGACGTAATTATGAATGCTCGATGAATGCTGATTTGAAAAGTATAATCTAAAGCTTTATTAGAACAGTGAAACAACAGTGAGCTTTTTAAAATAAGCTTCTCAAATTGACGACCACTTCTGGCGCTGTCTGTGACTGGTTTCTGCGTACACACTCCGTAATTTTCAGTTTTGCACCTCTAAGAGAAAGCGAATTTCCCTCACATCGCGTCATCTCTTAGAAATTCAAAATCAAATCGGTATCCATATTTAAGTTCAACCTTATGTCACTAATCAGTTTTGAAACTTTACTTAGTGCGCGGATAATTATTATTTTTAATTAAAGTATAATGTTGTGTATACATTTTTTCATTTCTTTTTTCTAAACCTAAAATCACCATGTTCTTTCCAGAATGAAGCAATTACTAGGAGATTTTATAGAAAGCGATTGAAATTGTACTCAAAGTTCTTCGCCATAATTGGTTAACTTGATTTGACTTTTTAAGTTCACTGTACTCTTTACGATGAGTATTAAGAGACTCAAGAAGCTACCAATCATCCGCCTGAAGCAACATTTTTACACGCTTTGTAACCGGATTATTTGACCGGATCCTAGCTGGTATAGAAGTCGAGTTTCAACCAGTTTACCGTGACGTTTTTATCCTGATCCCAGCCAGTTTATCTGAGCTACGCTCGATATGAACTGCGGATATTCTGCTAGGACCCGGCCGGATCTCTAATGGGATACCTGCACAGTATAAGGTCATTCAAATTTTTTTCTTCAAAAATTCAAAATTCAGAGAGTTACGCGATTTCCAGTTTTCAGGCCCGAGTTTCTCTAGAATACTATGTCGCCACAACCGCTCACAGAATTTTAATGATATTTGCAGCTGCAGTGTATTTTTAACTGAACAGGATTTTAGTGCAATTAAGAACGAAACCAAATCCTAAGAATAAGACACAAAAATCAAACGAAAATACCGGATTCACTTTTGCGATCAAAAATGTAATTTTTACTTTTTATTATTAATATTTGGATTGCTTATTATTTTCTGTGTTGACAGCGAAATTTAAAGTCACTTTTTAATTTTCGGAGAGAGTGGGGTAAAATCAAATAACATCATACACGATATCTCGTAGAAGGCAGCTTCTGGTTGATTTTTTACCCTGCTGTTTAAGAAAAATTTGCTATTGAATATGCAACTGATATGTGGAAGAGAATCTTGAATTTCTAGTGTTTAAAATAGTATATCAATGCAAATGATAAACAAATGCTGATTCTTGTATTGTTCGTCTATTGTTTAGTAAACAACTTCCATACCCTCATTATCTCTTGGAATCAACGCGCTGGGATGTGATCAAATAAAAAATTATTGATAAGTGATATTATTTATATAAAAAATCATAATATACAATAAAATTGTAATGTGATTATCGATAAAATTACCTGCTTTTATCGACACTATTTTCGCTATTTTATCAACTTGCAAAGACTTCTAATCATGAAGAGATTTAAAGAAATTTGAAGAGTATAATTGAAATTTGAAAAGATTTCATTAAATTTTTGAGGGCAGGAAATTTTTCTTTCCTGTTGAAGGCCAGAAAGTTCGAAAAAATCAGGTTTATAAACAAATTTTATGAAGAAACTTACATTTATAGAACTGTTATAGTATTAAATATTTTTTCTTGATGAAAAATTGTCTTTAAACACATTCAAAGTGTTGTTAGGTATAAGTATTAGTCACTGTTATTAACAAATTATATAAGCCCTTGCATTAATTTGTGTGTTTTTACAGAAGAAAAAAATTTTTCACGAAGACTAGCTGCTGCGAATGACTGAGATATTATCTAGCTGAGAACTTTTATTTTAAATCAAGAATTTCAATTGTTATTAACAAATAATTTGAACAATTGCGTTATAATCTTCTTTTATTATAGAAAAAAATCTTTCTACTAAGGCATTCTTATTCTAAATCAAAAATCCAAATGCTTATTAACAAATGTCATATGTGAACAACTTATTATTAGGATTTTAGGATTTTATGGACTCTGGCCGGCATGTAGAACCACGGCTAATCGCGAACAAAAATTTCAGCAGTCTCTGATGCAAATTTGTCAAATTTTGAAGCAATGATTTCCGACTTCAGTTGAAGTTTTTTCCCGGTATCCTTTGCAAACTCAAATCCTATTGGCCTTGCCCATTTGGGCGATGAATGTTTCTGATTTTTCCAATGCACTGATAATCTTTCAGAAGATAATATGTAGGCAATATTTCTACCTTATGAGCTTTTAAGAGATTACAAAACTTTTGATACTCAGATTTCGACAGATTTGAATGTAATATTTGTGCCAACGCTTCATCAACATGAACAGGTAACGTTTGCCTATCCATATCTTGCGGTAAATTTTCCAGGGTAACATTTTCTCTTCATAAACTTGACGATTAAAAACTATCTGCAGACGTTTCATCTGAGTTCTCAACATTAATGCCAGATTGTTTAAGAAAGTCATCTTGAACCTCATTCAGAGATCCTAGATCTGAGAGAGAATTCTCTACTCCCCTTCTTTTTGTTTTTTTTAGAACATACCTCAAAATTCTTTAAGCTTCTTGCATCGTCTTTTTTATCTCCATTAGGAGATGCTGACAGAATTGCAAAATCTCCAATCAACCAAGGCTCATTCTTCTTCAAAAAAATTACTTTCTCATAAAATTAATTGTTCCGCACGAACATAATGCAATTGATCATATAATTTGTTGATAATAATGACTGATACTTATATCTAAGAACATTTTAAATGTGAAATAACATTGTGGTGTGTTTAAAGATGATTTTTCGTAAACATTTAACGTTGAATTTTGATTCAAATTTTATAAAACTAACCCTTATTATGTTTTAAAATTACTTTGATTTTCCATCGTCATGTACAATATCTGAAATATGTTCTACAGTTTTAAAGTAGCTGCAAAAAAAGAAACCCCTCCTGCTGTAAGGAACCCCAAAACGATGAATTAGTTTTTAAGGATACACTATATGGACTTCTTATGGAACCCAATTTATTAGAGCCCTTTTCAAAGAATCTATATTTTTATTTCCAAAGATTTTTATTTCTACAGGTGAGTGAGAAACATAAGTAACGTGACCTCACTTTGCGTTTTGTTATGATAGTTTTAATGAGCAATGTGCAGACCTTTTTAAGATAATTAATAGCATTTGGTATTTTTATCTTATATTAACTTATTTTGGCCGAAAAATTTTATTTTTTATTTTTTAAAACGTGCTTTTAATTCATATAATAGTGCGAATTGTCAAAAATGGCTGACCTTAGGTTGGCCTTCCTCTTTAAGCTCTAAAAAGTGTACCAAAGCAAATTCCAATTAGCTAATTTCCTCGAAGGTTGCAGTGTTGAGAAACAACGATGACGGACAGAAACCGAAGTTACAAAATCAATAACCTCCACCTGAGATGTAAAATAATATAATTATCTGCGGACGAAAATATTTAAGCTAGTAGCATCTATAGCACGGAAACATATGAGATAATAGCTACTTATGTACATATTTTCACATTGATGATGCAGCGGAATATCTCTTGGGCACAGTAGTTAACCAAATTATTCACTGAAGCATCAATCTGTTTTTTCTCTACTAGGACCTCTACTAGTTCCCTAGTTTGCGTTTGAGAGACTCGAAGAATACCAACAGATTTTTAAGAGGTCCCTTTGAATACACTGGATCACTGTAACAGATTTAGAATTTTATATTGAAATAACTAGTATCCAAATATACCATTAGCAATTAAGACCTGCTAGGTCTCACGCAATAATAATATTGCATCAACTATTCGAGATGAAGAACACATAATTTGAATGCCCTTGCTAGCATTTACGAAATGAATCAGCTACATAATTATCAGAGTTGACGATAAGAAACGTTCAAATCATCTTTCACATAATAGAGTGATCTACTAAAAAGATTCAATGTACTGACTTGAAACATTAAATCTACTGCAAGGACAGTGTGAATCTGCTTTTACGAGTTTGGGGTGAAAAGTTTCCGACCCGATAAGAAAAAACAACTTTTTTTGTTTCTTTTTTCACTTAGTTTTTCAACATAATCTAGCTCAAGACTAATCAATACATTTCTCATAACGCTGCTTTAATGCAGTTATGCCATTTTTATAGACCAATTCGTCAAGTCCCTTAAAATACTCATTTACTGAATCGATGACCTTCTCGTTGCTGTGCAATGTTTTACCTCCGAGCCATTTTTTAAGGTTAGAAAGCAATTAATAGTCGCTGGGGCCCAAATCTGGTAAATATAGTGGATGGGAGAACAATTCCAACTTTAGTTTTTTGATTTTAGCTATCGCAATGACCGACCTATGGGGAGGTACGTTGTCGTGGTGAAAACGCGTTGTTAGCAAACGCGGCACCGACCCAGCACAATGCTTCTCCATGCCCAAATATTAGTGTAAAATATTGCGTATACGCTGAGTTGACATCCTATTAGCCTCAACTATCTCACTTACCTTTAATCTGCGGTCCTCCATCACTATTTTATCAATTTTTCGATCATTTCGGGAGTTGCGACCTGAACGGGGCGTCCTGAACATGGTTCGTCAGAAGTGATCGTGCGACCTTTCTTTAATTCAGAAACCCACGGTCTAACTGTCAAATATGATGGATGAGAATCTTTCAGTGTGGAATCCATTTCTAGGTCAGGCCGGAAACTTTTCACACCACCCGCGTATATATCCAGCTGAAAATCTTGTTTATTTTTTCTTCCTTAGAACCAACAGTTTCTTAAATTGTTGTTAAATAAACCAATTTGAAGGGGCAAGGATTTTAAGTTAACAGAATAATGGATATATAGTTGATTCAACTATTACAACTTAGTAAATGCAACTTTCTTTCACTAAAACGGAAACTTGGGTTAACAAAAATTATTATGGATTACGCCACAATCAGATAGGCTGATGTTGCTTCTATTTGTAGATAGAGGATGATGACATTAAGGAGAAGGAGGAGGATGAGGTGGATACGATAATTTTACAGTTCGGTAGCTACTGAAAATATTATATTTAGATGTAAAAATAAAGAATCACATTGGCTTCCTAAAAACACCAAAAAATAAATAAACTGTGGGTAACGCCTTGTTCCAACCTTCTGGGCGTATCTCTAATCTCGGTGCTGCATTCTACGCTGCGCATGATAAATCACCATATTTATATATCGACTCTATATAAGTCTTAAATCAATATCTAATAATGAAGAAATCTAATTTACTAAGAATGTTTATAGTGAAGTATCACTGATATTACAGTCTGTTGTTATATAGCAGTTGTAAATAATTTCTTTTTCTAAGTCCCCATAATTCAATTTTGGTTAAATAAATCCAATTGAACAGAGAAATATTTCTGATTACCAGAATTATGAACATACCTTTGACTCAACTATCACAACTTCGTAAATGAAAGCTTAGTTTGATTATCAAAAGGTCTCAGGTCAATAAAGATTATGATAGAGTGCACCACTATCAGGTACGCCGCTTTTCATAGAGTTGTCCACGCGTTTCTCCAGCTAAATCTTGAATTCTCATAAATCAAGTGAAATAAACCTTCAAAAATGCATGTGGAAGATAGAGAAAGAATAGAGGAGTAGCAGAAGGAGAAGAAGCAGAAGGAGAAGAAGCAGAAGGAAGAAGATGTTAAAGCGGAAGAGGATAAGGCTTCGATTATGATGTGGTTAAGACAAGTCACCTTTTTTCCGTCATCAAGAACATTCTGGAAACATAGCACGAAACACTACAGCTGTGTAATACCGGCAAGGTAGGTTTCTATAGTCTCTCATAGTAATATATATCTACCTCCTTGTTTCATAACATTCAGCATTATAGAAAAAATGTAAACGCCAAAATAATCATCCTCAATTTTCTATAACCTGTATTATAGAGTAGCCTTTGCTGATGGTTGAGCATTTCTTTAAATATTTGAATAAATAAATTTTTTGCATTTTTAAAAACTCTTATGTTAAATCTTCAACGTGTAATAGGCAAAAAACTCACCTCTCCAAACGAGAACTGAAAAGCGAGCAGATATCTGTGGATAAAAAAGGCATACGAACTCATCTTGAATATCATTGTATGACATTAAGATCGATCAGCGCCAAACAGTGTACTCTTGATATTTATTTTTTCAAGTTATTAAACATCCATGAAAGGTGAGAAACTAAATTAATGCTTTCTAATATTTCCGTCTCTTGAGGCTCGAAATTGTTTGTAGTATTTTGTTACATATACCTTAGCGAGAGGTTGACGGACCTAGCATAAGGCAAAAGAATGAACATGAAACATTTTCCGTTTGCTTACGGAGGGAAACTTTTGCAAGCTGTAAAAAGAACTGATCTGTAGGAAACGAAAGCAGAGTCTATTTTCGGACGGAAGATAGATCCTCTTACATATTCGCAGTCGGCACAAAATTTGGCTACGTCTTAACGACATCGTTATGACATCCTGTGTGCCTGACTCTAAATTTTGTGCCTACTGGGTTCTTTTTTAGTAATGGCAAAGGAAATGTACCAGGTGTATACATATGAAACCGGTATTTTTTCAAGAAAAAAACACATTTATTTCAAGAGAATGATAACAAATATTTTATTCAAAGTATGCGC
>NC_046657.1:65118866-65139051 GCF_010883055.1 Belonocnema kinseyi
TACGCCAATTAGCACAAATGGTAAGTTCCGACAGTGCCTACAAGTGTGCCTACTGGCCGCTAAATGGCAATACCGGTTTCATATGTATACACCTGGTAGATACAATTGGAGCTGACAGTCTGATATGAAGCTATGGTACGGGAAAAAATATATATTTTTAACACTGACAATATTATTAGAATAACCGAAATTCTAGTCGTAAATGTAAAAATTAAACGAGATTTTTAATTTTGCTGATAATTAGAGATGTTTTTCATAACGACAGTAAATAAAAATACAGAATTGAACAAAAAAAATTATAGGTGTAAAGCAGACATTCAGAAATATATTCAGTCTTCCAGTCAAATACTCTATATCAATTAGAATATATTCAGTTCTGATATAACTTTTCGTAGGTCGATTTTATCACCTCTAAACTCACATTAAAATTCTGTAGGATGAAAGAGTTATAACAATATATTGATATAGTTCCATTGAATGATTGAATTGGAAATTATATCATAAGTCTCTCAATTGTATTTATGGTGGAAAATTCTTTTGATAAGTTCACAGATCATATCGCGTCAGAACTCACATGTCAATGAATGTCAATGTACTAACAAATTCTAGAAATAAAGCTCTTTTCATATACATATAGCCGTCAGTTGCAGGAGGCAAGCCACTGCCGGCAGTATGAAGTTATTGCCAAAAACGTTTCCTTATTACATGCATACGTTTTTAATACGAATGTTATCTTTATAATGATCATAATAAAGAATATAAAATTTTATAATTATCTGCGAAGGTAAATCTTGAAACTTGTGACGTTTTTATCTCACATGTACCTGTTAGATGATGGTTACCCATGTATATATTTATAAGCTAATGATGCAATGGAATATTTCCACACACATTTGTTAACTAAACTATCCACCCAAGCATTGATCAGTTTTTTCCCTCTTTGCGAAAATGAGGATGTTCTATTTTTTTTGTATCACTTGGGCGATCATCTTTAATTCTATTGGTGAATATAATAATATAATCCATCTATAATTCTTATTATATTTTATATAATGATTGCATGAATACGGCTATTTCTCAGGCTTGTGGGGCAAACAAATCTTTACTTCCTATTTTAGAATAGGATAACCTCATGATTTTATTTGAAATGCAAAATAAACGATTTCTTGAATAATTACTTTGTTTTTATAGTGATATGGCGTCAAAAATTATGACCTCATAGATATACGTGGCCATTATATACATTAGAACTTGAAAAGCGGCACTTAAGATCGGTCCCTCTGACTCGAGCTGAAAACATACACTAATTAATAATGTTCCTCTTCTTCTCTTCCGTGCTTTATATACTATTGAGACAATTGTACGGAAAGGCTTATAAAGGACCTCTACATGGAAAGTCTTCAGAATTTTCTAGAAACTGATTTAAAACTAAGTTTGACTCCGGTGATTAGCTGCGCTCTCGGAAATCAACCTCCGGATGCAAGAACCTTGCATCAGATACGCAAAACCATCTGCCTTGAGAAAATTCAGCAACCCATGTGAAAACTTCGCACGCAATGTGAGTTTCTCAAGGAGACCAGATCGAATCAATGCAACTGGTGTAAAAAAACACATCTTATTCGAAAAAATCTAGTTTTCTTGTACTGTTGTGTCCATGTAGTAATTTTTGAACTAAAGGGACCCTAACTTACTCTCAAAAACAGACTTTTCAAGGGTAATGTGTTTTTTACAAACTAGATCCGTTGTTCAAAAATGGCTAACGAACTCGTCATTCCTCTTTACGCCTTAAATGGTGTACCAAAGAAAAATCCAATCGGCTAATTTCTTCAAAAGTTCTAATATTGACAATCAACGAAAACAGAATAAGACATAAGAAAAACTATAACTTTTCATTCAATAAGTTCAAATATTTCAAACTTTAATAACATCAGCAACACTAATTTTTCAAGGAAAACCAATACTTTACATTTGAGATAAGAATATTATCATAAAGACTACCTATATATTTTATATTTACACTCTGACGATGCAATGAAATATTCTTTAGATAAATTTCTTAACCAAATTGTTTACTGAAACATTAATTAGTTTTTTCTCTACTACGCAATTTTTAACAATTAAACATTTATCAAACCACAAGGAATGTTCGGGTCAAGTTTGAGACTTGTATGAATTATCATTTAGGAGAAAGTGTGTTTCGATGGAGTTTTACATGAACCTTATAAACGCCGGTCTTTGCCCTTGTTGGCGGGGGCATCATCATCAGAAAAGTGCATTCAACAAAAATACATTAAATTCATTTAAAGGTATAAGACATAAATGTTATTCAGAGAGAAAAAAATAAATTTCTATTTCTTTTTGCAGAATGTAGTTCACAGTCCGTCGGACACCCTCATAGTGGAAGTAATCCTAGTCCTTTTTCTTCTCCTGGCAAGCAACATGCGTTTGGCGGGACAGCTACAAAGGAGCTGTCTTGTCGAGCTAGACCCCGATCTCCTGATAACAGGCCTCCCTCTATTGAAGTATTTGGATATCCACTTGAACAACTTGGACATATTCGGCTCATTTCTCGCACAAATCAAAACCTTCGATTTGAATTTCGCAGTCACATTTTTTCAGCTAATACACCAATTTATTGGAAAGGAGATGGAAACAGATTTAGTCCAGTTCCAGCCCAAGAACATATTGTATTATCAACACCCAACGGTGACATTTTTGCGATATTTTCATATAGCGGGCTTCTTCATGGAATATATAGAAGAAAAAAACGAAACCCGAGGGCAAAACTTAACATGAGAAGTGGCGCAATTCATAATTTAACCCCAGATGAAATAAGGTATTGTCCAGTTGGTAGAATTCATCTAATATTCCCAAAAGCTTTTACTAAAGCTTTTTCAAATTACGATTCGCTGAAGTTAAAGTGGAATCATAATGGCGAACGTAATGCTGGTCCTTCTTCTTCTGCCAGACAAAATTCACCGCATCGGTCTTCTATTCCTGATGAGTCTCTTGTTCGTGAGAGCTCCGTGTCTCCTCCTGGCAGGCCTCCTTCTGATCAAGTACTTGGATATACAATAGAAGAACTTGGATATGTTCGGCTCATTCCTCGCACAAATCCAAACCAGAAATTTGAATTTCGAACATATGTTTTTCCTGCCGATAAACCAATTCGAATGGTAATAGATAAGATGAGGCATGCATTTGGGCCAACCCAAGAATATATTGTATTATCAACATATAGTGGAGACATTTTTGCAATATTAGATCATAAGGGAATTCTTCGTGGAATATATAGGGCAGATAGAACTCATTCACGATTAAAAATAAATATTATAAGCGGCGCAGTTGTCGAATTGACTCCGGAGGAAATGAGGGATTGTCCAGTGGGCAAAAATCGCCCAGTGTTCCCAAATAGTTTCGTTCAAACTTTTGCAAACTACGATTCACTACAGTATGTACGAAATTCCAATAGCGAACGTAATCCTGGTTATTCTTGTCCTGTCAGACAATATCCACTTCACTGAACATCTTCTCATGAGCCTCCTCTTGATGCCAGGTGCGAGTCTCCTCCAGACAGGCCTCCTTCACATGACGTTCTTGGATATCCACTTGTAAAACTTTGATATATATAGCTAATTCTAGAGGTAAATCCGAACCGGCAATTCGAATTTCGAAAATACTTTTTTTTCTGCTGCTAAAGGAATTCACGTTGGTTCAGGAAAGTTTTTTCAAATGAAGATTCCCTGCAGAACATTTATCATTAATTTAATGAAAAAAAAACTAAGGTATAATATTCTTTGTAATCTGTATTCAGATCAAAATTCAAATAAAGATTTAAATAACAATGTGCTAATACCCATTCCAAAGACGCAATTATGAATGCTTGATGAATGATGATTTGAAAAGTATAATCTAAAGCATTATTAGAACAATGAAACAAAAATAAACTTTTAAAGATAAACTTTTAAAATTTAGCACCACTTATGGCGCTTTCTGTGCCTGGCTTCTACGTACTGACTCAGTAATTTTCAGTTTTGCCATGTCTTAGAAATTCAAAATCAAATCGGGAATTTTCACATTTTTAACCGCTTTTTAGCCGGATTATTTCACCGTATCTTGGCAGGTATTGAAGTCGAGTTCCAACCAGTTTACCGTGACGTTTTCATCCTGATCCCAGCCAGTTTCCCTGACCTGCGCCCGAAATGAACTGCAGATATCCGGCTAGGACCTGGCCGTATCTCTGATCCGATACCTGCACGGTATAAGGTCATTCAAATTTTTTTCTTTGAGTATTCAAAATTCTGAGAGTTACGCGATTTCTAGTTTTCAGGGACGAGTTTTTCTACAATACTATGCCGCTCACACCGCTTACCGAATTTTAATGATATTTGCACCTACAGCGTATTTTTAACTTGCAAGAATTTAAGTGCAATATAAAACCAAACCAAATCTTAAAAATAAAACGCAAAAATCAAACCAAAATTTCAGATACAGTTTTAGGCTCAAAACGTAATTTTTACTTTTTATTATTAATATTTAGATTACTTATTATTTTCTGCGTCAACAGCGAAATTGAAATTCACCTTTTAATTTTCGGAGAGAGTGGGGTAAAATCAAATAACATCATCCACGATAGCTTGTAGAAGGCAATTTCTGATTGATTTTTCAGTCTGCTTTTTTAGAACAATTTTTTATTGAATATGCAACTGATTTGTGGAAAGCAATTTTTAATTACTAGTTTTTAAAATAGTATATCAATGCAAATGATGAACAAATGCTGATTCTTTTATTGTTCGTTTATTGTTTGGTAAACAGCTTTCATATCCTCATTATCTCTTGGATTCAATACGCTGGGGTGTGAGCAAATACAAAATTATTGATAAATGGTATTACTTGCTATAAAAAAATCAGAATATAAAATAAACTTGTAATATGATTATCGATAAAATTACCTGCTTTTTATCGAAAATGTGTCTCTCAAATGATTTACAAAGATTTCGTATGATTTCTCGCTATTTTATCAATTTGCAGACTTCTAATAATGAAGAGATTTAAAAATGTTTGTAAAGTATTAATGAAATTGGAAAAGATTTCATAAAATTTTTAAGGACAGGAAATTTTTCTTTCCTTTTGAAGGATATAAAAAGAAGGATTTTTTTAAAGATGTGTATCTTTAATCTTGTTTTGTGTTGACAACCTCAAGTAATTTTCCTACTAAACGGTAAGTGGATTGCAATATTATAATTGTCATAAGCACACTTTTATTGTTATTAGTAAGCAAATTTGTCAAGCCAACTTAACAGTTTCATAATCTGTTAAGAATAATGCGAATGACTAACTAGTGAGTGAAACAGAAAAAGTTTAATTCGCGGTTTTCTTAAAAAATTTTTATTTTTCCAAACGAGGCAAGAATGTCGCACGATCAAATGTGATTTATTTAAATTTGAAATTATTTTTTTTTCTATTTCAGAAACAATGATAAGTTTAATTTTCACGAAAAATTACGTACCTGAAAAAAAGGATTAGCACGTACATTACAGAGCCTGTGTATTATGGTTCCCAAGGCCAGAAATAGTCCAGAAATGGATTTTCGCGGACAAATTGTGCTAGAGGTCGTAATATTTGGTGCAGTTTGATGATTAAACAAAGAAAATACTCTAAATAAAATTCCCCATCAACCCCTCAAAGCCGAATTTTAATTTTAATTTTGTGTAAAATTTCATGTTCTTAGACAATTTAAGAAAAAAGGATTTTTGAATATATTTTTTTTTTATCTTCGTGCAATCCAATAAAGTACAACAGAAATAAATAGAAATTGATGCACAGATACAAATATCATAAGAATAAATGATTAAAGCAAAAATTTTCCTGTTATAAACAAATTTTATGAACAAATATACGTTTCTAGAACTTTTATAGTATTCAATATTTTATCCTAATACAAAATTATCTTTAAACACACCACAATGTTTTTTCACATTCAAAGTGTTGTTATGTATAAGTATAGGGAATTGTTATTAAAAAATTATAGAAAAAAATTATAGTATACTATATTTGTGCATTATATTTGTGGTACGAATGACTGTGATATTATCTAGCTAAGACATTTTTTTGCAGTAATTAAAATTGTTATTAAAATCCGTGTAGAAATTATGTCCGGGTTCGGGCCGGATTCCGGCAGGGTTACCTTGCTTGTATCCGGAATCTGAGCAGGCTGCCCGGTCGGATTCTGGATGGTTTCGTCAGGCTGCGCTGGTTGAATCCCGGCCGGGTGTACCCAGTCAGCTCCCGGCCGGGTTACCCGATCGGATCCCGGATACAAATAGGGTAATCCGGTCGGAATCCGACCGGTTTTTGACTGGGCTCCTCAGTCGCATTTTACTGGAGCATTTTTTTACAGCGAACATATTCTACCAACTGATAGAGATAAGAATCTTTGTCAGCACTTATTTGCACCTGTAAGAAGTTGTTGGAATTTCAATATAAGAACCGCATTCATAATAATAAATATATTAACTACAAACATTGATTCGATGTAAGTACTAAAATATAGGTTATGATTCTTAAGTTTTTGTAAGAATTTGCATTGTAAGAAATTAAAGTTAAATTGATAAACAAATTTACCTTGAGCATAACTTAGTTTTCATAGGTTTTTTTACAAGAGGCAAAATAAATTTCAGAAGTTTCACGTGACATTCTAACCTATGAAACCGGTTAAGAAAATTGATTTAACATTAACGTTGAAGAATATTAATAATGCTTACTTATTAACAAAATAATTCACTTACCTTTAAAAATATCCGCTTGCTGCAGAAAGTTGGAAACGATTTTGTGAAATTTAACAAATTTCCTAATGGATAACTTGGCGTCCACCGACGTTTTACTCCGTTTTTAGCAATAAAGACTCCGGAAGTCGACGAATCGTTATTACGTGCAAGCATGATTACGTAATTCAAAACCTCGTTCGGAAAAAGTGATTTATCTTCTTATTACGTTTTTCGATTATTCAAGATAATATATAAATACATTAAAAATAAGCAAAAATCGTATCACAAAAAAAATAAGTATAATTTCACTGGGAAACTATGTTTGAAAATAAAAAAGAAGTTGGTCAACGATTTCGCAATCACGGCAAGTCTGGGAATCGCAGAACCAAAAGTGGGAAACCATAGAATTAAAATTAGTTTAATTTTGCTTTCATAATTGATAAAAAAAATCATAAAACACAGAAAATTGGACTTTCGCCTGTCAGATATTTACAAGCGACCCACTTACAGCAGTTGTTTGTGGATATTTCTTAAGATGTTTTTAAGGTAATGATACTTCTATTATGCACCATTTTTGACTCGAATGGGTCCCGGTGGGAACTCGGTCAGATCCCGGCCGGGCAATTAACAAAATAATATACCGGTTTCACCTGGTCAGATTCTGACCAGAAACCTTCTTCTGGTCGGGTCAAACCGGGCAATTTCTACACGGGAAATGATATAAATAAGTGCATTGTATTTTTTTGTTTTTACAGACAAAAATATTATTTTTTCACAAAGCTTTGCTGGCCGATGACTTCTATATTATCTAGCTGGGAACTTTTATTTTAAATCAAGAATTTCAATTGTTACGAACAAATAATTTAAACAATTGCGTCATAATCTTCTTTGATTATAGAAAAAAAAATTTTCGTAAGGCATTTTTATTCTGAATCAAAAATCCAAACGTTTATTAACAAATGTCATGTGTGAAAAACTTTTTTTCATTTCAATTTTTATAAACAAAAAACTGTTTTAAACTCACTGAATTTAGCTTAATTACTTATTTGAGTAAGGCTGCTGCTTGAGGATGCAGAGGTTCAACGCATTTTTTATTTTTCGCCTCAGTCAGCTGTTGTCGGTAGAGAATGAGTGGATCTGAAGAGGCCAACAAATATTGAACTAAATCAACATTTGTAGATATCCTTGAATAGTTCCCGATTACTCCTTACATACTTTGAAATCCTTATACCTGGCTTCCTGGGCACGAGAATTCTGGATCAATCTGAAAAATCTCTATCCCATCCACACACTACTCCTTTCCCCTGCCGAGTGAGTCACGCCTACCCCGAAAGGGAAATGGCTTAATGGTGTAATAATAATAATAATAATAATCCTAATCCAAGCGTGCAAGCTTGACCATTCATGTCAAAATGCAGTAGCGTCTTCTTTTTTTGATCTTACTTTTTTAAGATTGTTAATTTTTTTCGGTCTAGCTCCACAAATTCAACAGACAGCAGAGGATGATGTTTCAGTAATTACTTGGCACAGTTTTCTATCTAGCACGGTGCAAACTAATACATGAGTCACAAGAAATACCTTTCAATAAACTTTAATTCTAGCTGGCAACAGATTCTTTATTTGCTTAATAATATTTCCGACTTCATTTGAAGTTTTTTTCCGCGGTCTCCTTTGCAAACTAAAATCCTATTGGCCTTGCCCATTTTGGCAATAAATGTTTTTGATTTTTCTAATGCACTGATAATCTTTTAGAAGTATTCTTCAGAAGTGGAGGAACCAAAGACATCATGAATACGCTTTTATCAATAGTATTTTCATCAAAAAAATTTTTTTTTGCATTATGAGCTTTTAAGAGACTTGCAGTAAATTTTCCGGGGTAAGATTTTCTCTTGATAAACTTGACGATTCAAAACTATCTGAAGACATATCAGCTGATTTCTTTACATTAATGTCAGATTGTTTAACAGAGTCATCTTGAACCTCACTCAGAGATCCTAGATCTGAAAGAGCTTTCTCTACGCACCTTTTTTTTGCTTCTTTAGAACATACCTCAAAATTATTTAACATGTGCAATTAAATAATACTTGCTTTTAAAAAACTCTAATAAAATATCCACCTTTTTATTATCAAGATGTAATACTATGTCGCATAGTTCTTTATTTTCAAATGGCATGATTTAACATTCAATCTTACACGCTGCAAAGAAGACGCTCTTGATTGACAATTAAATCGATACTAACACTCAACCAATTTTTGCAATAAACTATTTGAAATTTTTGCAAGCAAATATATATTTGACGAACATATATTGTTCGGCTTGCGATTCCAAATATTTCGACATATAAAACTTGCCTGCAGCTTGAGGAACAACGCAGAAAGATGTGAACCCGGAAAAAGAAATTGAAAACCAGCAGTAGAACATTGCAGATAACATTTTTATACCACTGGACCGTGGTTTATTTTTATAAACGAATTCTCAATTTATATACTAGAGCGAGTGGTCAAAAATGGTTGGCCCGAAGTCATCCTTCCTCTTTAGGCCTTAAAAAGTGTACCCAAGTAAATTACAATTAACCAATTTCTTCGAAATATATGGTGTTGAGAAGTAACGAGGACAGACAGAAACAGAAGTTAGAAAATCAATAACTTTCACCTGAGATGAAAATCTTAGCGCTGCTGTTATCGCTACCTCACATATATGTAATATAGCAGCTACTAAAATACATATTTTTACTTTGATAATGCAAAATCCTGTTAAATAAAACAAGAATCCAAACACCAAATTTGGACCACAAGGAATGAACAAAAACCAAAAATTCTATTTTAATCTACAAAAAGAACAAAAAACAAATAAAATTTTCGGACAAAAATAAAAAAGAGAAAAGAAAAATGAGAAGGCAGCCAACCACATCATGATGGTTGATGCTGCTCCAAATTTGGTCGTTGGATTTTTGTTTTATTTAAACCTTTCTGGCATAAATTTTTCAGAGAAATGAGTTTTCATGAAAATTGGTACATAGGGGTTTTTGGGGTCGCTGATTACGAATCTCAACCCAGATTTTGAAAATTCAAAATGGCAGGTCCAATATAGCGAATAAAATTTAACATATTTTTTTTATGAAAATTGGTATACGGGGGGGGGGGGGGGTTTGGGATCACTGATCACGAATCTGAACTTAGATTTAGAAAATTCAAAATGATGGATCCAATATGGCGACTTAAATTTGACATATTTTTGGATTTTTTTTTTGGAATTGGTATATAGGGGTCTTCTGGAGTCGCTAATCACGAATCCGAACTCAGATTTTTAACATTCAAAATGGCGAATCCAATATGGCGGCCAAAATTTGGAATTTTTTTGTGAAAATTGGTGTACAGGTGTTTTTGACGTCTCTCATCACGAATATGAACTTAGATTTTGAACATTTAAAATGGCAGGCTAAAATTCAAAATATTTCTACATTATTTTTTGAAAGTTGGCACAGGCAGGGGGTCGCTGATCTTGAATCTGTATTAAAAATGACAAATATTTAGAATATAGACGTTTGAAAAAATAGACACGCCATATTGGATCCGTCGTTTTGGATTTTCAAAGGTTGATTTCAGATTCGTGATCCGAGAGCCCGACAATCTCTGTATACGAATTTTCAGAAAAAAATCGAAAAATATTCCAGGTTTCGGGCGCTATCTTGGATCCACCATTTTAAATTTCCAAATCTGAGTTCATATTCGTGATCACTCACCCCAAAACCCCCTGTACATCAATTTTCAGATAAAATCCAAAAATATTCCCAATTTCGGCAGCGATATTGGATCCACCATTATTAATTTTCAAAATCTGAGTCCATATTCGTATTCAGCGACGCCAAAAACCCTAAAGCACCCATTTTTTTTCAACAAAAAAGGCTTTTTTTAATTTTTGTTTATAAGTGTTAACAAATTATTTTAAAAATGTAGACCCTCCGCACAAAAATTTCAATTTTCTATCATCCTGCGAGCATGAAATTAAAAAAAAAACTGTGTAAAATCCAATGAAAACTACCCTGAAATTTGATTATTGCACGTTAAAGCCATGTGATGAGTGGGTCACGTGACCAGATTCCTACCTTACCACCACTTTTTTTATTTCCCAACTTATTATCACACGAAACGACACATGCAGTTGAAAATTTGGAATGCGAAACAAGAAGCACTAAGAATAGTGGGTCTGGTCCTAAATTTGTATAATTATGAAAAAAAATTTTTGTTGTAAATAACTTTTTTTGTTTTTTTCATAATGATTGAAATTTAGAACCAGATCCGCCTTTCTTAGTGCATCTTATTTATTATCCCAAATTTTCAACTCGATGTGGCGCTTCGTGTGAAAATAAGTTGGGTAATAAAAAAAGTGAGGTTAAGGTAGGAATCTGGTCACGTGACCCACTCGTCACATGGCCTTAAATGGGATTTTTAATTTGGATTTTGCTCTAATTAAAATTTCCTAAATTTTGCTAATGCAATGGAATATTTCTTGGGCACATTTGTTAACCAAATTATTCACTCAAGCATTAATCTGTTTCTTCTCTACTTTGCCAAAATGAGTTATTTTCCATATTTAGACTGAAAACTAGAGATTTCTTTTTTTAGGGTATCATTTTTTTTGCGACCTATTTTTGAATAGAATAACCTCAGGCTGTTATTTTTAATTTAACGCAAACGATCATGATATCCCATCATTGGTATCATTCTAGTAGGATTTACGAATGTATCCTCATTCAAAAAAGTATAATGTAATCGTCCAAATGTTCGATCTCTGGTTTGTAACGGATCTTTACGAACCTTGGCGAAAATACACTAATTTTGGTTAATATGCCGCACGAATTTTTGGGGAATTTTCCCTACTAAACTTTGGGTAAATTTTGTGCCAATTAGCTTACAACAATTATAAGGGAAATTCTAGAAGACAATTTTTACAGTGGTTCATCAACTCTTAGGAAAGTCAAGAAATTAAACTTGACGCAAATTTAAAATAACTTTGGCAGTGATTTTTAATTGTAAATAATGAAGCATAATATTTTTTCTAGTAAAGTCGATTCGCTGTAACGCGCTTATTTATGGCTCTTTTATCACGAAAAAATTGTCATAGCTTCTTGAAATATGAATTAATTAAATGTTATAACATTGGTAACAAAATAAATAAACCTATTTTCTCCATACAAAAAATTACAAAAAATCACTTTTTGTTAACCGAGAAGGTGGACTCCACCTTAAATAAAAATTTACTAATATAAAAAATTAAAACATTAAAAATAAATTATTGAGTTCCTTATCTTCACAAGGAAATTGGCACCATTTTTATGTCCTTGTTTTCAATTTGGCAAGTCTCAATTTGATTAGCGTTTAAACTAAGTTACAACCTAGTTTTCAAACAATTTTAAATTTCAAGAAATTATTTTATATTTTTAGATTTAGAAAACATTCAATTTCATTTTGAAAAAATTATAATTTAAAAAAAAAATTAATATTCTTGGATATCAAGATTCTTTACATTCTGTCTACTATTAATTTAATTCAAAATTATCTAGCCTGAAATATAATTGTTGCGACTTCTTTCATTGATTCGCGCAAATTTGAAAGGATTTATATTTATCGCGTTATTGATCCCATTTCCCTCGCGTCAACCCTGATAAGCTTGATTTCAGAGAGTTCTTGATCGCCGTTTAATCTACATGTTAAGAGTAATAAAAGTTCATAGTGTTTGTACTCTAAGCGAAGTTTCCAGAACTACGTACTGCTTATCCACCAATACCTTCACTAAATTCGACTTTTATTTAATTTAATTAAAAGAGTACGAACAATAATATTATTTATGATCCAAAGTGATATAAAAATGTCAGTGACTGGTAATTACATTAAACTGTAAATTAAATTTTAGATGATGTTTAGTGAATGTTCAAAGACTATTTTTCATCCAATAACTTTGAACTTTGTCCTTCCTTGTGGCCCTCATCGTCAACGAGGACAGACAGAAATAGACAGTAATTCCGATTAATAGGTGAAAAACGTCAAACTCTAATGAAATCGCCGATACTGAATTTTCACGTAAAACAAATAACTTCCATTTGGGATACGAATGTTATCATCATAATGATCATAGTAAACAATGTAAACTTTTATAATTAACTGCGAAGGGAAATCTTGAAACTAATGATGTTGTTCTCTCACAATCACATGTCAGATAAGGGATACTTATGTATATATTTGTACTCTAATGATGCAATGGAATATTCCTAAGCCATAGTTCTTAACTGAATTATCCACAGAATCATTAATCAGTTTTTCCTCCTCTTTGTGAAAATGAGGATGTTCTATATTTGTTGCGTAACTTGGGTGGTCATCTTTAATTTTACTAGTGAATATAATAATATAATCCATCTATAATTCTTATTATATTGGATATAATAGTTGCATAAATACGGCTATTTCTCAGGCTTTTTGAGCGAACATAAAGTCCCCCTTCCCTGCTTATAATCATATAATAGCCAGTAGTGTAATACATGTAAAAACTAGAGATTTCTTTTTTAATCGTATCAACTCTTTGCTTCCTATTTTAGAATAGGATAACCCCATGATGTTATTTTCAATGCAAAATGAACGATTCCTTAAAAAACTACTTTGTTTTTCTAGTGGTACGACATCAAAAATTTTGACGTCATAGGTATACGTGGCCATTATATTACATTTGAACTTAAAAAGCGGCACTTAAAATCGGTTCCTCCGACTCGCACTGAAAATATACACTCATTACTAATGTCCCTCTTCTCCTCTTTGGTGCGTAATATACCATTCAGCTTACCATTAACCGCAGTTAAAAATTCTACGGAATGGTTTATGGGTAACCTCCATATGGAAAATCTACGAAAATTTATAGAAACTGGTTATAAACTAATTTTGACTCCGGTGATTGGCTGCCCTTTTGGAAATCACTCTCCGGATGCAACAACCTTGCACCAGATATGCAAAAACATCTGTTTTGACAAAATTATGCAGCCCACGTGAAAACTTTGCACCCACTTTGAGCTTATCAAAGATACGAGATTGAACCAATCCCGCTGGTGTAAAAACCCCATCTTTTACGGAAAGAACTTGTTTTTATAGTACTTTTGTGTCCATGGATGAAGCTTCCAAGTGCAGGGACCCTCAAGTACTGTAAAACCAGACTTCCGCAAGGATAATGTTTTTTTTCACAAACTAAATCCGGCGGTCAAAGATGTATGACTAGCGATACCATCCTTCCTCTTTAGGACTTAAAGGGGGTACCAAAGTAAAATCCAATCGGCTAATTTCATTAACAGTTCTAATGTTGACAATAAACGAAGACAGAATAAAACTGAAGAAGAAACTATAACTTTTCATTCCATAAGTCCAAAAATGTCGAACTTCAATAACATCGGCGACACTCATTTTTTACAAAAATCAATACCTTACATTTGAGATAAAAATTTTATCATAACGGCTACCTATATGTTTGAACTCTGATGATGCAATGCAATATTCTTTAGATAAATTTCTTAACCAAATTTTTCACTGAAAAATTAATTAGTTTGTTCACTGCTTTGCGAAAATCATGATGGTCTATACTTTTGTTTTCACTTTACCGGTCATCCTTATTTCTATTGGTTAATATAATCATATAATATATCTATCATTCTTAGTATATCTTGTACAATAGATGTCATATAATGTCATATAAAGAAAATACTTTTCAAACGAGAATTAAAATTTTTAAGTAAATAGCTGAATTTTCGACCTGTAAAGGCGAATTACTTCAGAGATATTTAAATTATTAACTTGAAAGGATTTATTTAAAATAACAAGAATTTTTTCAAACAATAAAGCTGAACTTTTGAAAAAATAGCAAAACCTGAACAACGTAACTTTATATCTTTTCAACAGAAAGTTGGACTTGAGGGAGAGGAGTTCTCAACATAAGAGTAAATTTTTCAATGATTTATTTAAATTTCCAAAAAAAGTAGATGAATCTTCCTACTAAAAGTTAAAGTTTTGAACAAAATGAATCACTTCTTAATAAAAATGACTGCATTTCTAATTCAATGGTTAAATTTGAGACGTACACAGACATATTTTACTAAACACAAGAAGAAGAAAATGATCATTTTCCTTAAGAATGGATTAAAAAATTAATTACTTTTAAATAATTTACAATGATTTTAATATAAAATACATTTAAGCGAAAAATATTTATGTCAAAATAAAAATCAATACATTTGAATAAAGTAAGCAATTATAACATAACTAAAAGTTTAAAAAATAAAAAAAACCGGTTTCAGTGTTTTTTACAATTGCATAAATAAAAACTATTTCCAATTATATATGTATACGCATACAAAAATTTGTAATTTTGATAAAATTGCAAAAATAAATAAATATATTACCATGCAATTATGTTTCGAATATAAAAAATGTAACTACACCGGGGACGTTTATAAAAAACCTAGAAACGGGACAGATCGACAGAACGTCCCCGGTATAGTTCAATTGTTTTATTTCGAACAATGTTTGCTTGATAATTTATTTATTCATTTTTGCACATTTAATTATATTTAATATTTGGGTTACATTGAAATCGATTCTTTCAGGGTGTTATTAAAACCTGGGAGTTATGAGCTTTATTATTTAAGCTTTTTTAAAATTGTTTTCATGAGCATAACTTTTTTTATAAGAAGTGCATTTTTAGAACTTTTATGTAGCATAGATATAGAAAAGCTGAAGAGAAAGTATAACATTTTTTGCAAATAAACAATCCTCAAGCCATTAGGAATGTTTGCGCAAAGTTTCAGACTCGTATGTATTATTATTTAAGAGAAAGCGGGTATCGAAGACTTTTTACTTAAACCTTATAAAGTTAGGCTTTTCCCCCGTAGGCGGTAGTACTGGAAGTTTAAAAAGGAGATCTTTATATGTATAAATGGATTTAATTCGTGCATTTTTAATATAAATTAATATAAATTAATGTTCTATTTCTACTTGCAGAATGCAGTTTACAGTCCGACCGACATCCTCATAGTGAACGTAATCCTAGTTCTTCTTCTTCTGCTGGCAAGGAACATGCGCTTGACTCGAATTTCACAGAGGAGCCTTCTTATCGTACCAGGTCCCGATCTCCTGATAGCAGGCCTCCTTCTATTGAAGTACTTGGATATTCACTTCAACAGCTAGGATATATTAGGCTAATTCCTCGCACAAATCAGAACCTTCGTTTTGAATTTCGAAGTTACATTTTGACAGCGGATACACCACTTAATTGGAGAGAAGATGGAAAGAGCTATAGTCCCGTACCAGCGAAAGAACACATTGTATTATCAACATCAAATGGTGACATTTTTGCGATACTAGCATATAGTGGGTTTCTTCATGGAATATATAGTAAAAAAAGAAAACACCCGAGGGCAAAACTAAACATGAAAAGCGGCGTAATTGATAATTTAACCCCAGATGAAATTAGGGATTGTCCAGTTGGCAAAAGGTACCCAATATTCCCAAACACTTTTATTAAAGCTTATTCAAATTACGATTCGCTAAAGCTTAAATGGAATCTTAATAGCGAAAGTAATCCTGGTCCTTCTTCTTCTTCCGGGCAACATTCCCCTGATTGGCCTACTATTCCTGATGAGCCTATAATTCGGGAAAGATCCGTGTCTCCTCCTGGCAGGCCTCCTTCCGATCAAATATTCGGACATGCAATAGAACAACTTGGACATGTTCGGCTCATTCCTCGCACAGATCAAAAAAAGCAATTTGAATTTCGAAGATACTTTTTTCCTACCGATAAACCCATTCGAATGCTAATAGATCAGGTGAGCCATACATTTGAGTCAACCCGAGAATATATTGTATTATCAACATATAGTGGCGTCATTTTTGCAATATTGGATCATAAGGGAATTCTTCGTGGAATATATAGGGCAGATAGAACTCATTCACGAATAAAAATAAATATTGTAAGCGGCGCAATCGATGATATGACTTCCGATGAAAGGAGGGATTGTCCAGTAGGAAAATATCACCCAATCTTTCCAAACAATTTTATTAAAGCATTTTCAAATAGCGATTCACTACAGTCCGAACAGAATCTCAATAGCGAACGTAATTCTGGTCCTTCTTCTCCTGCCAGACAACATCCACTTGAACGAACTTCTTCTCAAGACCCTCCTCTTGACGGCAGGTCCAAGTCTCCTCCGGGCAGGCCTCCTTGCCATGAAGTACTTGGATATACGCTTTCACAACTTGGATATATTCGGCTTATTCCCCGCATAAATCCAAATCGACAATTTGAATTTCGAAAATACTTTTTTCCTGCTGATAAACCAATTCTAGTGCTATCAGAACGTAATAAATATGTGTACGTGCCAACGCGAGAGCATATTGTGGTATCAACATCCAATTCTGATGTTTTTGCAATACTGGAGTATACTGGGATTCTTCGTGGAATATATCTGGCAAATCAGAAACATTCGAGAATAAGAATAAATATGATTAGCGGTGAAGTTTACAATATGACCGAATTTGAAATGAAGGAATGTCAAGTGGGCAAACGATACCCAATATTCCCACGTTGGTTCGATAAAGTTGTATCAAATGAAAATTCTTTACAGCACGCATTTTTTTAATTTAATGGAGAAAAGATAAACTAAAAAAAATATTCTTTATAATCTGTAGGGGCATCAAATTCATAATAAAAGACTTAAAGGTCAATTTATTATAGTTATCAAGGCTTCTTTCCTTTTATCTTTTGCTAATACCCATTCCATGGAGAAATTTCCCCGAAGACGGCCGGCTACTGTCCGGCCCAACCCTGCTGAGATTTCATGTTTGGCAGCCGACCGGGCACTGGTCAGAATAATTTTTTTGTAGGAATTTCACATTTATTAAGAGCCACGTCAATATCAAAGACGTCACTATGGATGCTCGATTACAATTTTCTCTTATTTAAGACAACGTTTAGCCTGTATAATTTTAAACTTACCACCACTTGGGGCGCCGTCTGCGTCAGGCTTATACGTAGACACTCTCTTTCTTTTCATTCTCCTTGTCTATAATTTTGTTGGTAGCTGGTGCCGAAAATTCGATAACGAACATGGTTCGCTTCCTGAAGTCAAGAAGAACTATGACAAGCCTCGAGTGGGCGACGGAAACAATAGTCGAGAATATAAAGTTCCAGTATATGCGGCACTTCTCATTCTGGACAATTGAATCTATTTACCTTGGAGACTTCAGAGGAGCGATATCAAGGTTAATGCCGTAAGAGTGACAGAGATGGTAATAAATCACTTTTAGCGCCGCAACCTGCCTTGGAATGTAGATTGTTCCCGCAGGAGTTGAACAATTAGACAGTATGTGCGCTAAATGCTCGGGGTGTGCATGGCATCTCCTGCAGCTATCATCGAGAATGTCTTGGCTCAAAATGTTTCGACGGTATGTTAAGGTGGAAATAACACTGTCTTCACATGCCAAAATAAAACCCTCCGTGCCAGACTTCAATCCGAGTGATTTAAGGAAAGCAAAAGTTAGCTCACACGACATTGACTGATCCTCCACATTTCTGTAGAAGATGCCGTGCATCCTCTCATCGAGGAGCTGTTCACGGAAGTTTTTCTCTTGTGCTTCCTTGACCCGGGCTATCAGGAGTCAGTATTAGAGATAGATAAGATTTTATGTATTTTCTTATCCCTCATACTGAAGTTAAGTTCGAGTGTTTCAGCAGTCTCCGCCGCGGCTTTGTACAGAAACGCTCCTTTTCCCACTCACTCATGCTTCCTGACCATTTTAAGAAGAGGGTCTCTACAATTTGCGACTTTGTGTGTTGTAACCAGAATACTTCTGTTGAGAAGACATTAAAGATTCAATATTCTGCTTTTGTTCATGTGGATAACATTTCGATAGCTCGTTCTTCGTCTATGGAACCATCCCAAATAAATAGAATACTACCGGGACAGTGGGCATGTTTGTTGCAGGTACTGTTTTCCTCGCCGACAGTTCGGAAGATCAGATCTGCTTGATGAGACGTTTTGTGTCTGTTTCGGAAGTATCCTTTATAGATGTCACATCCTGAAGGCATCTGCGTGGCACGCCCAGGTATGTATAAGTCTCTTTAGCGCAAAGGTGTCGTATAGAACCTTTGAGGTTTCCTGAAGGCAGATGATAAGCCTATGGGAAGTCGAATCGAATGC
The DNA here is from genome assembly GCF_010883055.1 of Belonocnema kinseyi. Lineage (NCBI taxonomy): Eukaryota > Metazoa > Arthropoda > Insecta > Hymenoptera > Cynipidae > Belonocnema > Belonocnema kinseyi. Next base: position 65,137,864 of record NC_046657.1, read on the forward strand.
TTTCCGGTAATCAATCCAGGCCATCGATAGGTCACGCTGGTGGAAGGATGCATGTTTGCAGACACATCTATCGATGATAAGGGTCTTCCCACATCCTGCTACCTCTTTCTTTGAGCCGCCTTGTTGTCCATCAGGTGTCATGAGTGAATCACACAGCTCCATTAAGCTATGTGTGTTCGCTGAATCTTTGTCCATTCTATGCTGCACTTCGTAGACTTCTCTCTGAAATACTTCGACCTCCTTATGTTTGAGCGGGTGGTCGACAGTAACTAGAGGGTCTTGGAAGTGTCGAGATAGGTCAGAGAGAAACTCTTGATTTTTTGACACACCTCTCTCTCCGTTCTAGACTTCTCCTAGCGTCAGATAGTATCCGTATTCTCTCAACTATATGCTGCCTGATGGTTAGCAGCTTTGACTTTTTAAGTGTGTGATAACGGGTCAGGAGTTCGCGCGCGATATTTGGAAGCTTGGTGGTAAAATTCCTGCCAGATGTGATGCAGACAATCACACACTAGATCCGGGACGCGTACTGTCTTCTCCAGCCTATCTTTATAACAAGTTGATGCATTTGTCTTTTGGTCTTATGATTAACCGTTGGCTTTGTTTCACAGTGGGCATCGGTCAAAGCTTTCACTGCATTATAAACGAAACAATTGATAGTCCAGAGGTCCGATTTTTTGGAAAAATGTCCAAGAAGCTCGTCATCCACATCAGCCAGATCTTTAGACTTGAGAGAAATCTGGGTGTTGATGTTTCTCCGGTTCATAAAGCATCGCTCTTCCTCTATCGGATGCCTGCCCGCTGTTGGTATTAGTACTGTCTCTCTTTCTCTGTTGGCGGCTTGTTCTGTCTGTGATAGAGTAGGCGTTCCGCTTACATAGGTCCTTTTTTTGAGTAGTGCCATATAATCCCGTTCAGGGGCCGCACTCGCATCGTAGCACTCTAGTAGGTCGCGATTCAGTTGCCCCACATGCAAGGATAAGGCTGCATACTCTGAGATGTCGCCCGGTATCCCAGAATCACCGTTCTAGACTTCTGTACCAGGTGCTATTCCGCTTTCGGCACGGCTTTCACACCTTCGCGTGGGGGTTCATTCCTTCGCGACCACCCCTGGGCAATTTTGCGCGAAATCCTATTCATTTTTCAAACCATATTTAGCAGAAACGCTTAGTAGAGAGACCCTCTATC
>NC_046657.1:65139151-65153087 GCF_010883055.1 Belonocnema kinseyi
AATTCAAAAATTAAAAAGAAAAAGAGAAAAAACTGAATTAGAGTCTAAATGTTTTTTGCACACGAGATTCTGTTTTTAAACAATGTGCCTTCAGAAAACTGCTCTCATAAAAAAAAATTTGAATTTAGCGAAAGCAATCAGACATAGATATTCTGAAAAAAATTAATCATTAATTTCTTCTTGCAGAATGCAGTTCACAGTCTGAAATAAATTCTCCAAGTGGATGTAATCCTGGCCCTTCTTCTTCTCGTGCTAGAAAACAACATACGCCTGACCCTTCTTCTTCTCGAGCTAGAAAACAACATACGCCTGACCCGTCTTCTACAGAGAACCCTCCTCTTCGGGCTAGGTCCCGGTCTCCTGCTAGCAGGCCTCCTTCTGTTAAAGTACTTGGATGTTCACTTAAACAACTTGGATTTATTCGCCTCATTTCCCGGACAAATCACAACCTTCGATTCAAATTTCGTAGTTACACTTTGGTAGCTGGTATACCAATAAAATGGAGAGCAGATGGGAAAACTTATAGTAGCGTGCCAGCACAAGAGCATATTGCATTATCAACATCCAATAGTGACATTTTGTAATATTAGCGCATAGTGGGCTTCTTCGTGGAATATATAGAAGACAAAGCCATAATCCGAGAGCAAAAATGAACATGATAAGCGGAAAAATTATAAATTTGACCCCAGATGAAATAAGAGATTGTACAGTAGGTAGAAATTATCAAATCTTTCCAGAAACCTTTATTAAAGATTATTCAAATTACGATTTGCTAGACTTCAAATGGTATCATAATGGCGAACCAAATCCTGTTTTTTCTTCTTCTTCCAGACAGCATTCACCTGACAGGTCTTCTGCTTCTAAAAATACTCTTCTTCGTGCTAGGACGGATTCTCCTCCTGACAGGCCTCGTTCTGATGAAGTACCTGGATTTACAATGGAACAATTTGGATATGTTAGGCTCATTCCTTGCAGAAATCCAAGCCAGCGATTTGAGTTTCGGGGATACGTTTTTCCTAGCGAAACCAATTCGAGTGCGACTAAATCATCCAATGTTGACATTTTTGCGATATTAGATTATAGTGGGAATCTTGGCGGAATATATAGGGCTGATTTTTCACGAATAAAAATGAATATTATAAGCGGCGCAATTGAAAAGTTTACCCCACATGAAAATAGGGATTGTCCAGTTGGCAAAAATCACCCAATGTTCCCAAACAGTTTCTTTAAAGCAATGGCAAATCACGATTCACTACAATACGAACGGAATACCAATCGCAAACGTAGTTCAGGTTATTATTCTCTTTTGAGATAACATTTACCTAACCGGACTTCTCCTCAGGAGCCTTTTGTTGATGCACGGTCCAAATTTCCTCAGGGGCGGCCTCTATCTCATGAAGTATTTCGATCTGCACTTTCATAACTTGGATATATTCGACTTATTCCACAGTTAAATCCGCACCGGCAATTCGAATTTCGAAGATACGTTTGCCCGGCCGATAAACAGATTCGAGTAATGCTAGAAACTGATAAATATGTGTCCGTGCCAAACCGAGTACATGTTGTATTATCGATATCCGAAGGTGACGTTTTAGCAATACTGAAGTATACTGGGATTCTTCGTGGAATATACAAGGCAAATAGGGCTCATTCGAGAATAACAATAAACATGATCAGCGGTGAAGTTCACAATATGACTGCATTTGAAATCAAAGAATGTCATGTAGGTCCAATTTACCTAATTTTCTCACGTTGGTTTAATAAAGTTCTAGTTCTAGTACGGCATATTGCATCTCAATCATGTATCAGTGAAACAAAGTGTAAATGTTTTTGTTAGTTTCTATAAGAGTCTTATAATACGCAAAGTGAGACACCAGTCCCATGCTTGGCTATGCAAAGCTATATACCGAAAGTACTGTGGATTTGAGCCAGAATGGTCCCCCGTATCCGGTTCAATCCCTGCTATCACTCCTGACCGTCTAGTTAATATATTGCATAAGCAATTACTTGATTCGGAAAAAGATTCCGAGTTCTTTATGTCGCCTCTAATGACAATAGTTTAATAGAAAATCGATGAATGTTCTTTAAAATTAAACAATGCTTTAAAAATATTTAACTCTGAAAGTGAAGTTACAGGAAAGTCAAGAGGCTGGTAGCCCACATCATTATCTGGACCGAGCAGCACCTTCTGAGTTTTTAAAAATCAGACGATATTAAGGTGAATCTAAGGTATATCTATCGTCATTTTGGAACTCACATGACCCAAATTCAGTTATGAAGACATCAAGAATAGGTAAATATTGACAAAACTATTATATACCTCGAACAATCATCATCTGGTTTCAAAAATACATGGATGCGCCAATGGTTCTTGAGGAATAATCAAAGAGTGTGAGATCTCGACCTCACGAATTAAGCTTCGAGCAATAAATGTGCAGCAAATGCACAAAAAGAACTTGCATGCAAATTTGTACCTCAATATCGGAGAGCTTTAGCAGTTTTGCTTTCCTCTCGGTCACGATGCGTGGTCCTGATTGGTCGCAACCCTGGTCACCTCTAATGGACAGAATGAGGGGGGCTTGCCTTTTTGTTATTAAATTACAATTATAATCCTTACTCTCAGTAAAAGATTCATACTAAACCATTAAATAATGCGCTGATCGGTAACTAATAACAAGAATCTGGCTATATCATCAATGCGGCATAGTACAATGCACGGGCCTAGGCCATACAGTTACCATGGATGTAGCGATAAGGAAATCTTCTCATATACAGTATCCTTGTTGAGTTCTACACCAGGTAAAGGAGTCTGTAGAACCTCGAATCTTTTCTTGAGCAATTGGGGCTCCCCGCATCTCCACAACGATTGAATTCAAGAGGTTATGAATTTTAGGTTGGCAGCAATGAAAAATAGCGTATATTGGCACCAATAATCAAACTCTATTTCCACTCATGGAAAAGAAGTGAACAAATATAGATGTTTTGAGGTCCTCCACTTCCCGACGTCCATCCTTATCCAGTAATGATGTTGATTTTTCAGGGCAGTATATATAATAAAAATAGAAATCTAAACAAATGAGCCCATACTTTAAGTATAAAACTGTATACAAACCGAGCCGTGAAGCATCGTGAGATCCCTGAACAGCTAGTGATCGATTAATTTTGTATCTAGAATGGACTATTGTGCGTTGCAAAATCTGAAACTTCACAAATTTAACAACATTTCTCAAGAAAATCGAAACACTTTTCTGCCACCAGCGGTAGGTATTCACGGCATTCGACTGTGTAGAACATAAAAAAATCTGAAGTAAACTCCAAAAAATAGGTGCACTCGACAAACTATTAAGCTTATTGCATTTTTACTTATGAAATCGTACAATGGCAGTTCATTAAAGCGGCTGCACATCCCTCTCTTTTTTACACCTATCTCTGGAGTTCCGCAAGGTTCTAATCTGAGCCTTTTACTTTTTAGTATAATAATGAATTATTTTGATGCTGTGATAAAACATTTTTATTTTACGCGGATGGTGCTAAATTATAAAAACCAGGAAACATCTTGTAGGATTGTGCTGCATTACAATTGGACATCAATAATTTTATAATTTGAAGTACGAGCTTTTTATAATTTTTTGAAAATTCCAACACTAAATTCAAATATTTTAAGATGACACTAGTAATTTGTAACTGTGATTCAGAAAAACTCGGGATTTTCACATGAATTCAATAGCTTTTTTCTCATATGAAAATGTAATAATTTTAACGCTGATCATAAAATAAACTGAAGTGATTGACATATCACAGATGGACAATAATTCGCAAGTAATTTCGTCATCCTACTTATAAGTGAGATAACCAGTTCTTTTATCTATGCATAGCCTCATAAAGACCTTGAATATTCATTATGCCAAATCGTATTACATTCTAACTAAATTCTTCATTAAAGCATTAATCAGTTATGCCTCTATTCTAAGAAACTAAGAGCTGTCTCAACTTCTGTTTCCCTTTTGATGGTCATCCTCAATTAAATTGGTGTCTATAATTCTACAATAATCGATGTGGCAAAAGTCGATGAAAAAGTCTTTGTCAGAAATTAAGCACTTACAGCATATTATAAAATAATTAACGCATGAAAAAGTTCATTTTTAACATGTGAATTATTTTATTAAACTCCTGACATTTCGCTAGTCGCACTAGATAATAAATAAATCATAAAAGAACTGCCGTTCCAATGACGGTACCAAAAAAGATGAATTGCGGACAAGACAGGCATTTACGTGATTTAACTAAATGTCGACTGCAATATAATCAAAGTATGTTTTGCTCTCACCCTCTTTGAGCAGTGCGCTCATGAAAGTTTCTCTTTGTAGGTGGGATGCTGACTGCTGATAGGTGATAGACTTTGAGTTTTGTTCTCTCTCTCTCTATCTTTTGTTGACTTCGTCGTTTTGTGGACGAGCATCGTTTCTGAGACAAATCGTAAATAACAACAAAAAATTACCTAACTATGGAAATTTTTGATTCTTTAGAGAATATGTTAATTCTGTTTAAGCCGTTTCAGATTAGAGTGTCGAAAAAGGGATAAAATCCGTTTGCAGAACGTTCGAAATGTTGAAAACTGCAACCTCACAACTCATCGCCTTCTAGATGATGTCAAAGCGGTTACATTATTTCGGTAATCCGTTAATAATAGGACCGACCTCTGGCCTAAACGGATCCTCAAAACTAGAGTTAAGTTGGTGAGTTAAAAATGAATAAAAGGGCATTAATGAAAAATTACCTTTCAGTGTATAGACAATCAGCTCGCCACAGCATAAATCAGAAAAAAAGCGGAGCGGACAGTTTTAGTCCCCAATAAAATTGTAATAGGAAGGTTTTCTAGCTTATAATACTTAATGATAAAGAGACAGAAGATAAAAAAATGCGTATATAAGCCTTCCCGAGGAAATAAATACAGGTGAGTGTCCACCTCAGGAACTCTAAGTACACTAAAAATCACAAAACGAGATCAAGAAAGATATCTGAAGTGGTAGAATCATCTAATGTCCTCGAGTTATGCTTTTTACTGTTTTTGAGACAGGAAATATATCGTTCTCTTGCAACCATGACGAAGTTCTGATAGAAAAAGGTATACCTGACAAGGTGTTACCTTCAATTAAGGATAAACCAATTCTTACCTTTAAGCGCGCTATCTTTTCGAAAATAGTAATTCATACCGAAGATTACGATAAGCACCAAAAAACCAATAATAGTGTTTTTCGACTCGAAATCAAATCACCGATTGGCGATGTTATAATTAATCATTTGTTTGCAGTTAAGGAACGATCAGATACGGCAGTAATAGCTGTACGAGAATTAAAAGAAAAATCTGCTTTCATAAAACTTTTTGATAAGTCTTATATATTCTCGCTTATATATTCTTCAAAGCAGACTTTATGACTTCGTCGGATTTTTACGTTTGATTCTTATTACCACATTACACCAAATTCTCGCGTATTTTAGAAAGAACTCAGGCGGCCCTCACTGTTTACATTTCGACTTCCCCCGAAACTACTCCAAGACTATTTGAAGGCAACAACCGATACTTGACTGAAGGCGAGAGTTTGGTGTAGTTCCTACCAGAATCTTATAGAAAGGCAACTCTGGACTTGGTCTATTTTTCAGACTTTTCTGGAAATTTAAATTGCCCATTAGAAACATAATGAATCGATGTACCTTTCATATTGAAAAAAGAAATTCTTGAGTACCTATTTCCACCTATTAGGTTTACAGAGATGCCTAACTGCCAGCTATGAGGTACTTAATTGGATTTCAAGAATTTCTAGTGGGGATTTCTAGCAGGGTTCAAATCTTGTTTACTAGGATTAACTTGTACAAGCAAATAAAAGGTATTATTGAAGATATTTTATAGGACGAAATTTAAATTAAGTTTCTACCCAACCAAAAATTATAGTTGAACAGTGGTTGGCAATAATTTTCCTCTTTGCCGCAGCTTAGCTTAGTATACTATAAATGTATATTATATATAATAATAAACTTTTTTTTATATGTAGGCAGTCGTATCGCGAAAGTTAGTTTCTCTGAGTGATAAAATACTTCACTAATTTTTTCAGACTTAAAAAAATTATTTAAAAGCTGCGAGCATCTAAATTACGTTAAAATAGATTTTTTTAGTCTTCGATAAAAAATGCAAATATTAATTTTAGACAGCCATCTTTTAAATGAAAAAATTATCTGATACAAAAGGAAAAAACTCTTATTCGGTGTTCAATTGGAAAACAATTATTTGGCACCGGCCAAAGCCATTGAAAGAATAATTGTATCCCTAAACATTTTTTAATGATTGCCAACCGTTCCGCATACAATATAAGAAAATAATAAATATAGGATGATAAGTGCAAGAAAGTTGCGGTTCTTTATGAAATATTTAACTTTGCTTTGCCGGCTTAGTTATTAGCAATTAAAAATTAAATATTAGAGGAACCTACATTTCAAATAATATCTTTTGTTTGTAAATATATCATTCTTTTTTTATATAATGCTTTTTTGTAAATATAATATATAGTTTGCAAATATATAGTTCCATTCTATGAGAAACAGGCTAAAAACAATAATAAATTGTTTAAACCATTTTTGTGATTATGTAATAATCAAGCAGACTAATAGTGTTGATGTTTTAAAAGAGATATTTCGTTCGTATTCTATGTCTAATTGTGAAAAAGTCTTTTTTTCTCATGGAAAATACGTGTTAAACTTCATGGGGCTTGCGGCACCTTTAAATGTCATTTTTTTCAAAACAAAAAAATGCATTCATTTTTGTGTGGATTTGAACAAATTTCTGGAGTGTCCCCATAAAAATTCAACAAAAAAATTAAGACCACCCTACTGCACAGTTGGGCCGAAAAATTGACCGTTCATTTTTAATAATATGTTTTACAATTACAACAAAAACTGTATGCTATCCAAAAATTGTTCAAGGGAAATTTGTTTCTTTTTTGAGAGGATAAATTGTTGTGATCATAATAAAAAATTTAAAATTTCATAATTATCTGCGAAGGTAAATCTTGACACAAATAACGTTGTTCTCTCACATTGTGCATGTTAGATAAGGGCTACTTGTGTATATATTTGTACTCTGATGATGCCATGGAAGATTCCTTAGGCACAGTTGTAAACTAAATTTTGTACAGAAGCAGTAGGCAATTTTTTCTCCTCTTTTCGAAAATAAGGATGTTCCATATTTTCTGGCTCACTTGGGCGGTCATCTTTAATTCTATTGGTGAATATAATAATAGGATCTATCTATAATTCTTATTATATTTATAAAATGTTTGCATAAACGCAGCTATTTTCAGGCTTGTGGAGCGAAACTAAAGTTTCTCTTCCCTGCTTATAATTATATAATAACGAGTTGAGTAATATACTGTAAAAACTAGAGCTTTCTTTTTTAATGATGTCTATGTTTTACTTCCCAATTTAGAATAAGATAACCTCATGATGTTATTTTCAATGCAAAATAAACGATTCTTTGAATTAATACTTTGTGTTTATAGTCTTATGACGTCAAAAATTATGTCACAGACATACGTGGCCCATTATATACATTCGAACTTGGAAAGCAGCATTTGAGATCGGTTCCTACGGCTCACGCTGAAAAAATACACTCACAAATACATCAGAACCTCGATTATCCGAGGCGCCGTGTTATCCGAGGCAACGGGACTCAACCAAGCGCTCCACATTAACCGAGGTATATACTCGGATAATACGGAGAATCATCAATAAAACGTATATTTTAGCTAAAAAACGATTAAGCAGATTGAAACAGTGCTCTATTACCGATATCCTTGAGCCTACCTTATAAAGATAAATCAAAATTCGTAAGTTTTTTATTTTTATTTGATAAATGTTTATATTTATTTTTATATTTAAAATATATCAAAAATAGATCGCTTTTCCGAATTGCGTACTTATTCCGTATTATCCAAGTTTCGCTTATCCGAGGTATCTCCTCCCCACATTGCCTCGGATAATCGAAGTTCTAATATAATGTTCCTTTTTTCCCCTTGGTGCGTAATATACTATTAAGCTCACCATAAACCACGGTTAAGAATTCTATGGAAAGGGTTATACGGAACCTCTATATGAAAAATCTACAAACATTTCTACACACAAACTTTGAACTAAGCTTGACTTCCGGTGATAAGCTGCGCTCACAGAAATCACACTTCGGATGCAATATCTCCGAACCAGATATACGAAACTGGTGTAAAATACCCATCTCTTCAGAAAAATGTAGTTTTATTGTACTTTTGTCTCCATGGAGATAGTTTTCAACTACAGGGACCCTAAAGAACTGTAAATCCCAAACTTCCCAAGGTTAATGTGTTTTTTACAAACTAGATCCGGCAGTCAAAAATGACTGGATATCGAAATCATTCTTCCTCTTCAGGCCTTAAAAGGCGTACCAAAGAAGAAACCAATGTGTTTACTGAAACATTAATCAGTTTTTTCTCTACTTTCGGAAAATGAGGACGGTCTAAGTAAGTATTTTAAGTTTCAACCTGCAAAGACGAATTTATTCGAAGATATTTAAATTATTGACCGTAAAGGACTTATTGAAAACGAATCTGCAAGAGGACAGTTTAAATTTTGAAAAAAAATTAATGACTTTTTAAAAATAATGATTGAATTTTTAATCAGATGGTTTAATTTAAGTCCTGCAAATACATTTTCTACTAAATAGTCGTCTTTCCAAAAATTTTAGGAAATGATTTTCAAAACGTTTAATTAAAATTTATCAACTTTTTCTCAAGGGAAATAATAATTTTACCTTACTTATTTCACATTGTTTTAAGAAAATTGGAGATGCAGTGACGCAATTATTAAATACACTTAACTTCCAGTTAAGGCAAAGCCTTTGAAAAAAAAACAGTTCAGTTATGTGAAATTCCCCATATCCCCACCAATGTCTATTAGGCGGTGCGTTTTGATGCATCTGATCGTGAAAATGATGAATATATTTCAAAATGGCTTACAAAAGTACCGCTAAATAATTTACACTGTTGACAATATAAAATATAGTTGAACGAAAAATATTGTTATGAACATTTAAAAAAGTATATTTGAAAAAAAGAAATGATGAAGAAATAACTAAATAAAATTTTTTAATTAAAACTCTCGGTCTTAGTGTTTTTCCCAATTACATATAAAAAACCATACTTTCACAAATACTCAACATTAAGAAATATATAATTGTAAAAAAAACTGTAAATAATAAAGCTGAAAACTCCCCGATTTTTAATATGATTAAAGAAGCGATTTTAATGAAAAATTCTACTGCAATTTAAAATCCTGAGGAATTACAGCCATTAATTGTAACTTATTTTTTTCTATTTGTTATTAAAGCAGGTTCTTAAAGCACTACGATTACACATTCTCATTATGAGAAATTTAGGTTGATATTTCTTAACCTTTAAAAAAATTTTCTCCTTTTTTAGAAAATTTTCAAAAGTTTGAAAAGTACATAACTTTTTAAGGTTTTATCGAATTTTAAAATGTCATAAGGATAATCTGCAAGACTTTTTGACGTGTGTAAGAAAATTGTAATGAGAAATTCAAATGAAATTTCCTACTCTTTTGGAAAAATTTATTTTTTATTTTTTTAAACATTTTCAAAATTTCTAAAAGTGTATAACTTTTCTAATTTCCATCGAAATGGAGCATTTTATTTGGATAATATAAAATCCTCCTGTTCATCTATAATAAACTTTTCTTTCCAAATTTTGAGAATGCTCTAAATTTTTTTTTTCAAATTTCATAGTTGCTCTAAGTTTTTCAATTCTGGTTGGAAATATCTGCTAATCGAACTTAATCTTTATTTTAAAAACCTTAAGAGGTGTATCAAATGCTGACAAAGCTGTAAAAGGGACATAAGGAGAGAACGTTCCCGGTCTAGTTATATTTTTTCAATATAAACAATGTTTACTTGGTAATAATTTTATTTATTTTTGCATAGATAATTATTTTTAATATGACGTTGCATTAAAATTGATTTTTAGTGGTACCGTAAAAATCTGGGAGTTTTCAGCTTTACTATTGACCATTTTTTTAAATTGTTTTCATAATGATAACTTTTTTATAAGAAGTGTTTTTAAAAATATGTTTTTGTTTCCGTAATTGTGAAAAATACTAAGAGCGGGATTTTTTAACATCGTCTAAATCTTTAAGTTTTTCAAATTATTTAATTTTATTCAATTTTTTTTCAATTTTAGTCAAAATAATTTTTTGTTAAATATTTTTTTTTTGTAATCGTTCGTTTTTCGCCAAATTTTTTTGCAAAATTTTTTGTTTATTATGTATTTGTTATGAATGATTTAAAAAGTATGTTTTTATTTATGTGTATTTTTTTGTAATATATAAAATTTTTTAATTTTAATAAAAATATTTACTGTTTCAATATATTTTTCTAGTATTATTGAATTTTTGTTGTATTCTTTGATTTTTTTATTACAAAATTTTATTATGTTTTCTGCTTTTTTAGATTTTCGCTTAATGTTCTGCCTTTGCATATAAACAAAGATTAATACAGTGAAGCTCCTTTATAGTGCCGAGTACTAACTCATTATAGCCCGCTCCGCTTTTGTTTGTTCACGCCTGAGTGCTCGCCTGATTGACTACCTGTTACACCTACTTGCGGCGCGACGTCAGTTCTCAGAAGGGCTATAGAAGAAAGGGCTATTGAAGGCTCCTTGAATCAAAACCGTGATAACATTTATATGTTTTTGACACCACTCACCACTAGAAGCTCCTGAGCAGTGTCGCTTGCCGAACTTTGAATGATGTGTAAGAGCGTAGTTGTAAGTAGAGGGGCAGATTTTCGGGAAGCTCCTATCACGTCTAAATAAGGTCGTCAAATTCTGCCACTCACCCTAATATACAATAACGTCAGCGTCACTTATTTTCGTAATGCGATTACTTGACAGGAAATTTGCGCACCCTCATTCCTAAAAAATATTAATGTTAATATTATTTTATATTTTGAAACTATCCTAACTGCAAGCTATCGTAAATAATTATTTAGACGCGATAGAAATTCCAATATTATTACACAGAAAGTCGTATTGACTTGAAATAAGTCCTTTAGTGTCAACAAAAGTTCTTCGACAGTATTTACTCTATTTAAACAATGGAGGTTGAACCGAATAGGTTCTTGTATCGTGTTCTGCTCTATGCATAATATAATTTAATGAGTGAATGCCATTCGTCGAGTAGTGTCGAGAAATAAGACACCGATCAACTAAAATGACTTTTTCATGCTAAGGAAAAATAAGACTTGCATGTTCGCGCAGATGCTTAAGAATGAAGAGGGTAATATGCGTATAATTATAATTATAAAGGAGAACGTAGGTTTCGAAAAGCTTTTACATGAACCTTATAAATACCGGTATTATCTCCCGTTGGCAAGGGGTATCAGGATTTTGAAAAGGGTATCTTGGCATGAGTACATTGATTTAGTACATATATAATAATGCTTAATTAGAAATGTGATTAAAATTTTTGAATATTACTAGTCTGTATTAATAGTGTGTCTTTAACTCTTTCCTTTTGAAACGATTCTTTGCTGAATGTTATTTGATAGCAAAAACTGAGCAGAAATATATTTGCGAAAGAATTGGATATATTAAAAACTGTTCGTTTTATGGAGTAAAAAGTTATTACGTTGAATAATTATTTCGCATAACTTTCCTCAAATATTAGGGAGATACCACCTGCAAAGAACCAATGAATTCAGCTGAAATTGTTCGACATAACGTTAAAAAAAAATTAATCTTCTATTTCTTCTTGCAGAATGCAGTTCACAGTCTGACTTGAATCCTCATATTGGACTTAATCCTAGTCCTTCTTCTTCTGTCGAGCAACATACGTTTGACTGGACTTCTACAGAGGAGCCTTCTCATCGTTTGAGGTCCCGATCTCCTGATAGCAGGTCTCCTTCTATTGTAGTACTTGGCTACCCACTGGAACAACTTGGATATATTCGGCTAATTCCGCGCACAAATCAGAACCTTCGATTCGAATTTCGAAGCTACATTTTGGCAGCTGGTATACCAATCAATTGGAAAGTAGATGGAAAGAGATATAGTCTTGTGCCAGCCCAAGAACATATTGTATTATCAACATCGAATGGCGACATTTTTGCAATACTAGCAAACAGCGGGGTTCTCTATGGAATATATAGAAAAAAAAGGCAAAACCCCAGAGTAAAACTGAACATGAGAAGTGGCGCAATTGACAATTTAACCTCAGATGAAATTAGGGATTGTCCCGTTGGCAGAACTCACCCCATCTTCCCGAAAACGTTTATTAAAGCTTTTTCAAATTACGATTCACTAAAGTTCAAATGGAATCTAAATGACGACCGTAATCCTGGTCCTTCTTCTCCTACCAGAGGAGATTCACCTGATTTGTCTTCTATTCCTGAAGAGCCCCTTATTCGAGAAAGGTCCGTGTCTCCTCCTGGCGGGCCGCCTTCTGATCAAGTACTTGGATTTACAATGGAACAACTTGGACATGTTCGGCTCATTCCTCGCACAAATAAAAACCAGCAATTTGAATTTCGAAGATACATTTTTCCTACTGATAAACCAATTCGAATGCTAGTAGAGAAGATGAGCTATGCGTTTAAGCCAACCCGAGAATATATTGTATTATCAACATCCACTGGGGACGTTTTTGCAATATTGGATAATAGGGGAACTCTCCGTGGAATATATAAAGCAGATAGAACTCATTCGCGAATAAAAATAAATATAATAAGCGGTGCAGTTGATAATATGACACCCGATGAAAGGAGGGATTGTCCACTAGGAAACAATAACCCAATCTTCCCGCACAGATTTTCTAAAGCATTTTCTAATTACAATTCACTACATTCCGAACATAATCCTTGTGGTGAACATAATTCTGGTTATTCTTCCCCGGACAGACAACATTCAATTGACCGGACTTCTTCTCAGGAGCCTGCTCTTGATGCCAGGCCTAAATCTCCTCCGGGCAGGCCTCCGTCTCATGAAGTACTTGGATATACACTTGAACAACTGGGTTATATTCGGCTTATTCCCCGCCTGAATCCGAATCAGCAATTCGAATTTCGAAAATACGTTTTTCCTGTTGAGAAACGAATTCAAGTACTGCTTGATTATAGTAAATATGTCCCTGTGCCAACCCGAGAACATATTGTACTATCAACTAACAATGGTGACGTATTTGCAATACTAGAGTATACTGAGATTCTTCGTGGAATATATCAGGCAAATCAGAATCATTCGAGAATAAGAATAAACATGATTAGCGGTGAAGTTACCAATATGACCGCAGATGAAATGAAGGAATGTCATGTAGGTAAACGCTTTCCAATCTTTTCACGTTGGTTTAATAAAGTTGTATCAAATGTAGATTCTTTACAGCATGTGTATCTTTAATTTAGCGGAAAAAAGAAAAACTAAAAAATCTACATTGTAATCTGCATTCACATCAAAGTTATAATAAAAATCTTAAATGTCAATGTATAATGTTTATAAAGGCTTCTTTCCTATCATCTTTTGCTAACACCCATCCCGTGGAGAAATTTCCTTGTAGCCGGCCGGTTAATGAACGGACAAACCTTGGTTAGATCTCAAGACCAGGAGCCGGCAGGGCACTGGCAAGGATAATTTTTGTGTGGAAATTGCACATTTTTTAAGAACCACCTCAATAAAAAAGTCTGTAAAAAAATATATCGAATTTTGTCGAATCTTTCAACTTACTAAATAAAACTGTTATCGATTCTTCCATGTACGAGGGTTGATTGATAAGTTTCCGGCCTGACCAAGAGATGGCGCCACTAGGCCTACCTTGAGGTGGCGTTCTATAGTACCATCCTTAGATAGCTTGTAGC
>NC_046657.1:65153187-65156950 GCF_010883055.1 Belonocnema kinseyi
CGCTATGAGAAATGTATCAGCCTTGGAGGAGATTATGTTGAGAAATAAAAAAAAAATTCTTAAAAACGTTGTTTTTCTTGGTCAGACCGGAAACTTATCAATCCACCCTCGTACAACAAGAGAAATATTACAATTGTTATATTTTTCTTCATTTTCAAACAATGTTGAGACTGTATACTTTCAAATTTACCACTGCATAACGCGGCTCCAACTATCAGTTTGAAACCCCTACTTACACCGTGGATAATTATTATTTTAAAGAAATGTATACCAATGAAACCATTGCTAGGAGATTCTATCATCAGTGATAAAAATTATACTTAAAGTTCCTCGTCAGAATCGTTCAACTTGATTTTAATTTTTGAGCTCGTTGTATTCCTTTCGATGCTCTTTAAAACCAAAAAAAAGCTAATAATTTGTCACCCAAAGAAACATTTTGATTCAATCTTCCATAAACCTATCGTCTGTCTTTTGGAAAGCTCAAAGATTCATCCGGACTTTGGAAAACCAGATTTACTATCCCACCGTGAAAACATCGTGTAACAACTAACAGCGTCATCTTTGAGAGAGGTGTGTTTCAGCGTTATACCATGCGCCAACTCCTAATTTGCCTCGCATTATTGCCAGTTTAATAAATTTCTGGTTAGAAAAATGCGTCAAGGTTTATCTGGAGCAAGTAATACTTAAAGGCATCCCCGAAGACAGTGAGATTGTCAAGAAAGCTCCATACCGCACATTTGCGCGTGAGAGACCTATATATTCCTGGGCGTCCCACAGAGCCGCATTCAGAATGTGGAATCTATAAAGAATACTCTCCAAAGTAGGTACAAACGTTTCATACAGCAGATTTGGTCTTTCGCACTGTCGGTGAGAAACAAATTATCCGAAATCAAACATGCTTGTCGTTTCGGTATTACTCTATTTATTTGGAGTGATTCCATGTACGACGGACGAGCTTAGATCCCTTGATATTGGGACACTAAGGGTCATGCACATAAACCAAAGCATGCACCTTAAGTCATCTTAAGTCATCTCACGTGGTCAAGGTTATCTCGGAATAATAAATTTTGAATGTCTTCACAACAAGAGTATTCTGGGCACAGAATACTTGGCTAAAATACTTGGCCTTGACTTCAACATTAGGGGTGAGAAAAATTCATCAAATCTTATCTATATCGAGTCCTCACTTCTGAAAGTCCGATTTAAGAAAGCAAAAGAGCAAAACTTTCTTCAACAGCTGCTCAACAAGAAGATGCACGTTATTTTCCACTGGCAAATGGAGGATCAGTCGATGTTGTGTGAGCTAACGTTTGATTTCCTAAAATTACGCGGATTGAAGTCGGACACGGAGGGATTTATTTTAACATGTCAAGACGGTGCCGTTTCCACTTTAAAATATCGCCAACACATTTTAAGTCAAGATATTCCCAATGATATTCGAGGAGCGTATCATGGACACCCCGAGCATTTAGGGCACATGCTATCTAGTAGTCTAGCTCATGCGAGAACGATCTACATCCAAAGGCACTATGCGACAATAACTGTAAATTAAATTCTAATGATTCCTTAATAAATGTTTAAAGAATATACGCAGATTGATTGGAATTGTTCAATTAAATTTGTAGATCTTCTTGTGATTAGCAATTTTTCGAATATTTTATCTTATATTTCATAGCTTAGCCCAGAATTTTATTTTTTATTTAAAAAAATCTGTTTTGCGACTAAAACAAAAACTGTGTGTAATAAAAAAAATGGTCGAACAAAAATTTTCAGACCTGTTTGAAGGGATCACTTGTATGCGTTATATTTAATCTTATCTGTTATTAACATTGTTTGGCCGCAAAATAGAATATTTCACGTTTTAAAAAGCATTTTCTATTGATAAACTAGAACCATCGGAATGTTCAGAAATGGCTGGGTAACCAATTCATCCTTCCTCTTTAGACGTCAAAAAGTGCACGCTAGGAAAATCCAATCGGCTAATATCCTCGACAGTTTTTTTGTTGACAGCTGACGAAGACAGACAAAAACCGAAGTAAATAAGATTAATTATAAATCAGTAAGGGCAAAAGCTTCAAACTTTGATGAAATCGACGATAATCGATATTCAGGTAAAACCATTATCTTCGATTTGAGATACGAATTTTATCATTTTAATGATCACAGTAAAAAACGTAAAATTTTGTAATTATCTACTGTGGGATATCTTGATACTGATAAAGTCGTTATCTCACATGTATATTTTAGATATGGGCTAATTATGTACATATTTGTCTCCTGACGATTCATAGGAATATTCCTGAGATACACTTGTTTACTAAATTATCCACAGAAGAATTAATCGGTTTCTTCTCTACTTTACGAAAATGAGGATGTTCTATATTTTCTATCTGACTTGGGCAATCCTCTTCAAATCTATTGGTAAATACATTACTATAATCTATCTATCATTCTTATTCTATTTTACACAATGTTTGAAAAGCGGTTCTTAAGGTCGGTTCCTACGACTTGCACTGAAAACACAGAATCATTAATATTGTCCCTTTGCTCTGCTTTGTCGCGCAATATACTATTGACCTTACCATAACCCACGGGAAAAAATTCTACGGAAAGGGTTGTACGGAACTTCCATATGTAAAATCGAACGACATTTCTACAAACTACACAGAAAAAAACGAAAGATAAAGTTTACATCGATGCCAAGTAAAAGATTGACCCCAACAAAAATGAACCTTGCCAGATAAACTTTGCATGGATCGAAGATAGTTCCGATATTTAACCTTGCCTAGTTAATATTTCGCCTTATAATCGGTCTATTTTTGTTCAAAATGTAGCGAGAATTACAAGCTCAGCGCTATCTATCGTCGCTTAACTTAATTAAATTGGAGAAAAATTGGCATTCCCATTTGTCAGTGGCTTTTTGCGCTTTTTGCTAAATGGTATTAAATAAGTTCTAATTCGTCTACAATAGTGTAACATATTTCGGAGGGCATATATGATAGACAAAAATTTTTGATGTGTTTTTTATTGTTGATTCTACATGTTTTACCGAAATTTGGTGATTTCAGCGTGACGCAGTACACAAGATCAGAATTACTCCCTTAACCTCGGTGAAACTTTCGTCGAAATATGTTTAATTTTTAACCGTTGCAAGTCTTACCAGCAACAAATTTTGTTTTTTGTTTTTTCTGTGTTGTCTCAAATCTCGTGTCCCGATTTATAGCTCGAATTTACTCATACTTTGCCGCTTTCCCATTTCTGCTAAGGCTGCCGCACAGTGCGGCGAATTAGAAAATTGGGGTTCAAAATGATCCAGAGCCTACAATTTTCACCCGATTCCATCTCTTTTTCTAAATTAAAGCTAATCAAATTCTGAAGAGGCCTGTCGAAGGCGATTTTGCTAAAAAGGCTCTGTTTATTTGTTATTCAAGTTGCAAAATGCCAAACAACCAAAATTTTTCAAATTTGAGATGCATGTTCTGTATCATTCATTGATATAACCTCAAAAAGGTGAAAAACTGATAGATTTAAAATCGATTAACAAATCCTCATAACTTACATGAAGTTTTGTGTAATCTGTTCAATTGTTATAAACAAATTTATGAAAAAATGGATTATTGCTGAACATTGAAGCCTAGAAGTTCTTATCATCCAGTTTGCCTCTGCGAAATACAGTGAAATTAATGTTTCGTTGATATCAACCACTAAAGTATAATTTTTTAATTGTTATAAACAAATTTCATAAATAAATTTAATAAATAAG
>NC_046657.1:65157050-65162054 GCF_010883055.1 Belonocnema kinseyi
TTTTCTGCGTAATTAGTAGGTTTTCCTTCAAAAATGAAAATTCCATGACAGAAATAGAGCATCAAAATATTTACCATTGTTATCAACAATAATGATTAACAAATACATTAAATGGTCACTCTCTGATATAAAAATCCATTTTTGTTTGAATAATTGTTCATTTTATCCCTGAATTAATATTCTGGTGGAGGAAGTTGACATTTAAAAATATTTTTCATTTTTATTAAGAAATATGCTTAACAAATGCATTTAATAAAAAAAATCATTTTCTTGATGAAATGTTGATTCTATCATAAAAAAATAAAACTCCTGAACTCAAGAGTCGTAAATAATGAAAGTCGGGATAACACAAAAAATCCAATGAATACATGCGTGACCATTTCAATGTCCATTAAAAAAAACAGCGTAGTAATTGAACGTTGAGTAACGAGAAAAATGTGAGAACCAGAACAAGTGAAAAACGAAACAACTAAAAATTAAGAGACACAAGCGATTTTCAGTCCAAAATGCTCAAACTTTTTGAATTTTTATCAAAAATAGATGGCTAACGAACTTAACGTTCAGTCGCTGACATTAAAAAAGTGTATATAATATCAGTTTCTAGACAAAGATCATATCTTTTAATTATTATGAAATTCTTAATAATTCTCTGCGAACGAAAATCGTAAAGCTAGTAACATGAAAAATAAATTTTAAAAAGAAATAATGATTAAAATCTACAAAAAGACGTAATCTTTTTTTATAGCATTGTTTAGAAAATAAAGAATTTCTAGACACATTCATGAACAAATTATTTTTTTGACTTTATACCAAACTACGAACTAACTCACTGTAGCCCGCTTCGCTCTTTTTTGTTCACGCCTGACTGCTCGCGTGACTGACAACCGCAGACCCCGCGAACCCTATGCAGCTCTTGTTTCACTTACCTGCGGCGCGGCGTCAATTCTTAAAAGGGCTATAGAAGGGAGAGCTATAAAGGGTTTCACGGTAGTTTAATTTTCCACGAGAGTAGATGAATCTTTAAGAGAATAGTTTAAACTTCGAAGAAAATGAATTAACTTACAAAATAATGACTAGATTTTCATAAAATAGGTAAATTTTAAACTTTCAGAAACATTTTCTACAAAACAGCCGAGTTTTTAAACTTTCAGAAAATAATTTTTGCAACATTTAATAAAAGTTTATTAGCTTCTTCTTAATGACAAAAATAATAAAATATTACTTGTTACACATTGTGTTAAGAAAATTGCAAATATAGCGTCCCAGTTATGAAATATTTTGAGAAAATTCACAATAGTTCCTTATAGTAGAAAAATATAAAACAATAGTGAGAAAATGATCAGTGCTCTTAACAACTGGTTTAAAAATTAATATAAAATAATTTACAATTATGCCAAAATTGAAGGGTATCATTGCGTAACTATAAAAAGGCTTAAATAACAGCGGTAAATCACATTTATGGCCACATTTCTTGACAGTAAAACGAGAGATAGATAGAAACGATGACAGCGAAATCGCGGTAGAATTTCAACCACAACCACGTCCCACGACCGTGAGATAGGTGGTCCCAGTCTGTACAGGAATCAATACGACGATCCAGCAAAAGCCATTAGCAAGTGAAAGCTTGGCACCTCCAAGAGCGCCGATGATAAGGACGATCAATTTAACAGAATATTCCAGGTACAATCGTTGCAACTCCCTTATAAGGTCTCCATACCTCTCTTTCTTTTTATTCTCCTTGGGTATGATGTTTATGTCAGCTGGTGCCGAAATTTCGATAACGAACATGGTTCGCTTCTCAAAGTCAGGAAGCACCATGTCAGGTCTCGAGTTGGCAACAGAAACAATTGTCGCGAATATAAAGTTCCAGTATATGCGGCACTTCCCATTCTCGACAATTGACTCAATTTCCCTAGGAGCATTTAGAGGAGCGATATTAAGGTTAATGCCGTAGGAGTGACAGAGATGGTAATAAAGCACTCTTAGTGCCGCATTGTGCCTTTGAATGTAGGTCGTTCCCGCGTGAGTTGGACAACTAGATAGTACGTAAGCTAAATGCTCGGGGTGTGCATGGCACGCCCTGCAGCTATCATCGAGAATGTCTTGGCTCAAAATGTGGCGACGGTATGCTAAGGTGGGAATGACACCGTCTTGGCATAAATGAAACCCTCCGTACCAGACTTCAATCCGGGCGATTTAAGGAAAGCAAACGTTAGCTCACAAGAAATTGACCGATTCTTCACATTTCTGTGGAAGATACCGTGCATCCTCTTATCGAGGAGCTGTTCACGAAAATTTTTCTCTTGTACTTTCTTAATCCGGGCTGAAGTCAAGTCCGACTGTTTCAGCAGCCTCCTCCGCTGCTTTGTATAGAAATGCTCCTTTTCCCACTACTTCGTGATTCCTGAACATTTTAAGAAGAGTGTCTCTTCCATTTGCAACTCTATGTGCTGTACCCAGAATAATCCTGTTGCGAAGACATTCAAGACTAAATATTCCGCGACCCCCTTGACGGCGTGAGATGTGCAGTCCCGGGACGGAAGGCTTAAGATGCATGCTTTTGTTTACGTGGATAACCTTTCTTGTCCCGATAGCAAGAGATCTGAGCTCGTTCTTCGTCCATGAAACTACTCCAAATGAAAAGAGTAGTACCGGGACGGCAAGCATGTTCGTTGCAGATACTTTGTTCCTCGCCGACAGTTCGGAAGACCAAATCTGTCGTATGAGACGTTTGTATCTGCTTCGGAGAGTATCCTTTATAGATGTCACATCCTGGATGCGTCTCTATGGCACGCCCAGGTATGTATAAGTCTCTCCAGCGCAAAGGTGTCGTATGGCGCTTCTATCAACGAGCTCAGGATCTTCAGGGATGCCATTAAGTTTTCCTCGCTTCAAATAAACCTTGGCGCATTTGTCTAACTCTATGTTTTTAGCATAGATCTTAAGATCGTCCATGTAAAATACATGAGTGACCTTGTACGTTCGATCAGCAGGTTTGCTGCACTAGTACACGATTTTTGCCATATGAGATAGTAAATCTGGTTTTCCAAAGCGGCATTAATCTCTCTATGCACCCAACTATTTGCGGAGGAACCTTTAAAATTTCCAAAAGACAGATGATAAGTCTATAGGATGTAGAATCGAAAGCTTTCCGATAATCAATCCAGGCCATCGATAGGTCACGCTGGTAGAATGCTGCATCTTTGCAGACACGTCTATCGATGAGCAGGTTCTCCCGACATCCGGCTACGCCTTTCTTTGAGTCTCGTTGTTCATACATTTCTTGCCACACAAGTTCAATTTCCTGAACAATCCTATCATTTAGGATAGCTGTGAATATCTTATAAAGCGTGTTCAGACAAGTTATTGGCCTGTAGTTCTTTGAGTCAGCTAGTTTGCCTATTTTTGGCAGGAGTATTGTGCGCCCTTCCACCAACCACTCTGGAATCGGCTCTTCCAACTTCAAATATGAGGTGAAAATACGGGCCAAATGCTGATGGGTTGAAGAAAACTTCTTCCAGCAGAAGGTTTTGATACAATCTGGTCCCGGTGCGGAATAGTTCTTCATCCCTTTTAATACTTTTTTCATCTTCTCGGTATTGATGGGTGGGCATTCTTTATCAGGTGTTATGAGGGCAACACATAACTCCTTAAAGCTATTCATATTTTCTGAGTGTTCGTCCAGTCTATGCTGAACTTCGTAGACTACTTTTCAAAATACTTCGACCTCCTCTGGTTTGGGTGGGTGTTCGACAGTAACTGGAGGGTCGTGGAAGAGTCGAGATGGGTCAGAGAGAAACTGTTGATTTTCTCTGACCCACCTCTCCCTCCGCTCTAGACTTCTCTTAGTGTCAGATAGTATCTGTATTCTCTCAATAATATGCTGCCTGATGGTCAGCAGCTTTGACTTGTTAAGTGTGTGATAGCGGGCCCGAAGTTCGCGCGCGAACTTTCGAACGTTGGTGGTAAAATTCCTGCCAGATGTTTTGTAGTCAGTTACACATTGAATGCGGGACGCCTACTGTCTTGCCCAGCCTATCTTTATGACAAGTTGATGCATTCGTCTTTTGGTCTTATGATCAGCCGTTTGGTTTCGGTTGGTTTTCGGTTAGCATCGGCCAAAGTTCTCGCTGCATTAAACACACAATATTTGATAGCCCAGAGGTCGGATTCACCGGAAAAATGTCCAAGAAGCTCGTTATCCATTTCAGCCAGATCTTTAGGCTTGAGAGAAACCTTGTTGTTGATGTTTTTCCGGGTCGTAAAGCATCGCTCTTCATCTATTGGATGCCTGCCCGCGGTTAATCTTAGTGTCGCCTCTTTTTCTTTATTACCGGCTTGTTCCAGCTGTGGTAGAGTAGGCGTTCCGCTTACATAGCCCCTTTTACGGAGTAGTTCAGCATGGTTTCGCAGACGTTGCTGCGAAAAGTGCGACAGCTCCGGGTGTTTCTCGCACCACAGAGCATGCAGCCGTGCCATGTAACTCCGTTCACGGGCCACACTCGGATCGTAGCACTCTAGCAAGTCGTAATTCAGTTGCTCCGTCCACCCAAAGGTCGCGAGATCCCGTTGATCCATCGCATTTAATCCAGTTTCATTGGCTCCCCCAGCTCTAGATTGGTCGGCATTGTTGGCCGACCCATTTTTGAGAGCCCTGCGCGTTCTGTTGTTTTGAACCGCACTTACTACAACTATGTTTGGTGTTGTCATTGTTGTTCCCAAGAGAAGCTAGGGAAAGGGGTTCGTCTATCCTTGTAATGCCCCGCATGCAAGGATAAGGCTGCGTACTCTGAGAGGTCGCCCGGTATCCCAGAGGCACCGTTCTAGACACCTGACCCAGCTGCCATTCAGCTTTCGGAACGGTTTTCACACCTCCGCTTGGGGGTTAATTCCTTCGGGACCACCCGTGGATAATTTTTCGCGCCTGCCTATTTATTTTTGTAACCATATTAAGCAGAAACCCTTGGTACAGGGACCCTCTATCCGCAACCCGACGAAGCGTTC
>NC_046657.1:65162154-65171419 GCF_010883055.1 Belonocnema kinseyi
GCACTAGACTCTACGACCCTTCTCGTTTCCCAATTTCTGCTTCGTTCGCTTGCCCTCACTCCTTGTTCAAGTTATCAGATCTAAATGTTTTGAAAAAAGAAATCATCCATTTCTCCTTGCAGAATACAGTTCAGAGTCTGACAGAAATCCTCATAGCGGGCGTAATCCGGCTTCTTCTTCATATTCTGGTGGTAGTAAACAACATACGCCTAATGCGACTTTTACAGAGCAGCCTCCTTATCGTGCCAGGTCCAGGTCTCTTCCTAGAAGCCCTTCTTCTATCAAGGTACTTGGATATTCACTCGAACAACTTGGATATATTCGGCTCATTCCTCGCACAAATCAAAACCTACGATTCGAATTTCGAAGTTACACTTTGCCAGCCAATATACCAATTAAATGGAGAGCAGACGGAAAAAGCTATAGTTTCGTGCCAGCACAAGAACATATTGTATTATCAACATCCAATGGTGACATTTTCGCAATACTAGCATATAACGGAGTTCTTCATGGAATATATAGACAAAAAAAACATAACCCAAGGGCGAAAATGAACATAATAAGCGGAGAAATTGATAGTTTGAATCCAGATGAAATTAGGGATTGTCCAGTAGGCAGAAATCACCCAGTCTTTCCAGAAAATTATATTAAAGCTTATTCAAATTACAATTCCCTAGACTTTAAATGGAATTCTAATGGTGAACCTAATTTTGGTTCTTCTTTTTCTGCCAGACAACATTCACCTGAGAGGTCTTGTACTCCTAACGAGACTTTTGTTCGTGCCAGGTCTGACTCCCCTCCTGGCAGGCCTCCTTCTGATCAAGTACTTGGATATACAATGGAACAACTTGGATATGTTAGGCTTATTTCCTGTAGAAATACAAGCCAGCGATTTGAGTTTCGGAGATACGTTTTTCCTAGCGATAAACGAATTCGAATGCTTTTAAATGAGAAGGGATACGTGTTTGGATCAACCCAAGAATATATTGTAGTATCAACATCCAATGGTGACATTTTTGCGATATTAGATCGTACCGGGACACTTCGTGGGTTATATAGGACAGAATGTTCGCGAATAAAAATAAATATGATGAGCGGTGCAATTAAAGATTTGACTACAGATGAAATTAGGGATTGTCCAGTTGGTAAAAATCATCCAATCTTCCCAAACAGTTTTTTTAAAGAAATTACAAATAACGATTCACTACAGTGTGGACGGAATTCCAATAAGGAACCTAATCCAGATTATTCTTTTCCTGTCACACAACATTCATTTAACCGGCCTTCTCCTCAAGAGCTTTCTCTTGATGCGGGATCCAGATCTCCTCCGGGCAGGCCTCCCTCTCATGAAGTACTTGGACATTCACTTACACAACTTGGATATATTCGGCTGATTCCCAAAATAAATCCGAACCAGCAATTTGAATTTCGAAGATACGTTTTTCCCGCCGATAAACAAATTCGATTAATGGTAGAAAAGAATAAATATGCGCCCGTGCCAAGCCGAGAACATATTGTAGTATCGACATCCGAAGGTGACGTATTTGCAATACTGGAGTACACTGGGATTCTTCGTGGAATGTACAAGGCAAATAGGGATCGCTCTAGAATAAGAATAAACATGATAAGCGGTCAAATTAAGATTATGAACGCATTTGAAATTAAGGAATGTCGTGTAGGCCAACTTTACCCAATTCTCCCACGTTGGTTTGATAAAATTGTTTCAAATAAAGATTCTCTACAGCAAGTGTATCAATAATTTTATGAAAAAAGATATACTATAATACAATATTCTTTGTAATGTGTATTTGCATCAAAATTAAAATTAAAGATTTCTATCTAAATGTATTATTATCAAAGCCTTTTTCCTTTTATCTTTTGCTACTCCGACAAGGTCTTTCAAATTTTTTTTCTTCGAATATTCGAAATTGGGAGTTAGACGATTTTTAATTTTCAGGCTCGAGTTTTTTTAAAACACCAAATCGCCGACATCGCTAACAAAATTTTAATTATTTTCTTACTTGTAGCTTTTGTATAATTTATAGGTATTTCAGTGCAATTCAGAAATAAACAAAAATTGTAAAAGGTACAAACAAAAAGCAAATGCAATGTTTGATTTAATTTAAAGCTCAAAATGAATATACTTCTGAAATTATTGACGTAGTATATGAATTTTAAGTTTAACCATTTTTGTGAATAATAATTTAACATAATTTCTAAAAAACTAGTACCACCGACATCTTTTCACTGGAAAGCCGTCCGTACTTTTTCTCATCTGTTTCATAAAATTTTCTCTGATTGACTGTATTTGTCATTAACTAGTGAGATTAGGGCCTCGAATTCGTTGAGTAAACTTTTTTGATTGATAGATTATGGCTCATTGCAATAATTTAAATTTCCCAAATATGTACACATGCTAGTGTTACTAGACTTACCCTGATAACATTTTCTTTACTTTGAATTTTGACGGTTTTGAACAAACAAAATTGCTGACAGAATGTGTAAACAATGCAATTAAAAAATAATAGAGTATTCGTTCTCATGTCTCTGTGAACAGTTTCATCAACCTACTACTACTACTACTACTATTACTACTACTACTACTACTACTACTACTACTACTACTACTACTACTACTACTACTACTACTACTACTACTACTACTACTACTACTACTACTACTACTACTACTACTACTACTACTAGTATCGGCAACAGAAAATGCTGTGGATTTAAGGCAAAACGATCCCCCTCATCCGGTCCAGCCCCTACTATTGAATCTCAGGATCTAGTTATTATCATGCATGACCAATACCTACAGTCGAAAAAAGGTTCCGAAGACATTGTATCCTGTCAAATTACAATAGTATAATCAAAAATCGATAATTTTTCTGAAAAACAAAACGATGCCTTGGAAATAATTGAATTTTGGGAACTGAAGGTACAGAAGAATCAAGAGATTTGTATCTAACTTTGTTCTCTGGTCCAGGACTTGAAAAAATCTATTGCTTCTGATTCGATGCCAAAATGGGAGATTTAAGTATCCTCTCAGATTTATTTGATTATGACTTTATTATTTTCTATAAAGCTTGGTTGAAAATCAATGTCAATAGCTCTAAACTTTTTGATCTGGATCTGTTTAATGTTTATCGTGATGGCAGGCTATGCAAAAGGGGGACGGCGTGCCTATCGCCATTCAAGATACACTTACCTCTGGAAATATTAATGTTTCCTATGTTATTAACGCGGTAGCAAGAATAATGCAGCCATTACGATCACTTCTGATTACAACGCATTTATTCTTATAACTACTTACATCGCCCAGAGATTTTTTTCAAGTAATTGAAGAGAATATTAAATTTTGAACTTCATTGCCACCTTCGTCAGGTAAAAATGAATTTTGTATCGTTCGAGTATAAAATAAATAACTTGGTAATAAATAGAATTAAAACAGTGCGTGATCTTGGTATATACTTTAGCGTATTAATAAAAGTAAACACTCAGGCAGAAAATATTGTCCGCGAAGCAAATCGATCACTAGAGTAAGATCTATCTTATGCTCCTTTTAGGTTTAAATTACAGTATGCACCTCAATTTTTATACTGCATCTCCAGATGATCATTCACGGATACTGTATTTCTGTGAAAATTATAATACTATGTACTCAGGTAGCGATTCAAGCTTTGAAGCCCTTCATCAGTCTTATTTACTTTATGTCTAAAGTGCATAGAGACGTTGAACAGTCCTTCATCTAATGTATTTCAGATTTATAATAGCGACATGCGTCGATGTAGCATAGAAGGTATTATATACATTTATATATTATTTTCAAAGATTATATAAAGATTTTTTTTACTTGTAATCCCGTAATTTTTCTACGAACTGTTCGATTTATTAAAAAACAAAAAAGAAATTTGTTCCAAAGGATACCCTGTTTGGACGTTCAAAGACATCCAATTTAAATAAATCCTGTTTTTAATTGCATATGTTCATAACTGATATATTTCAAATAGTCTATTCTCAATCAAGCAATACACAACTATCAGCTTCACCCATGACAACCATCAAAACAAAACACAAAGTGAGGTTATGTTACTTGTGTTTCCCACTTCCCTCCAAAAATAAAAATTTATTTGCTATGAGAACTTCTGGGAGACTTTAAAAACATCGTTGTGAATTGTTGTCAATATTTTATGCGACTTCCTTTTTTTCCAGCCTAATTAAACATTTTTAATTTTCATGTCATTTCGAAATAAGCAGGCAGAGGGTTCGTGTTGGCGACAGCGCCCTCAATGGCTGAGAACCTTATTAATAACACAGCCTTACCATTAAGCACACATTTAATTGAACTTTGATGGATATGATTTAATAAAGAGAATTCAAGTACCAAAGATTATCGGAATTAGCATTATTTTATGGGTGAACTATTACTCTTGTGGCAGAAATAATTGAAAGTTGCTCATTACACGATTGCTTTCAAAATTGCTTCTTACATTGCCTTCTAACTCCTATGATGATCCCTGTAAAACAGTCCTAGAACTTTAAAAATTGTAAAGACGTTTTCCTCTTCCATTTTTAATACGAAAACATTTAGTAGCAGAATATAAATATTTTTCGCCTATTCCAAATTAAAATTTTTGTTCACATCATTAAGAACTTTGCGCCTCCACCAACGCTAATTCATGCAAGAGCGCAACCGTCAAACTGCTTCTTCAGCCGAACGATAAATAACCCTCGTCTGTACATATTTATTAACTATTTTAAAAATACCATGATTTTAAATGGTTGATCATTTCTTAACGTCTATTGTCAGACGTAATGACTTAAATCTTTAAAATCGTCACTGAAAATAAGAGAGTCTCTATTATGAGTCGGACACATTGTCTCTTAATTTTTATTTAAAATGATTATCGTACTTATCTGTTAGTATGTATATGAGAAGAAATGTCGTTCATTGTGTGTGTGAATTAATTGGCGTATTTATAGATTGTAATTATCTGCATTATGGCCTCAATTAGGACTCATTATCACCTGATATAAAATTTGCGTTGATTGCATGATAAACATTAAATTATCGTATTACATATGTCTTATGCTTTCTCTGTTTCTTATCATGAATCTAATTAGATATTACCAAGATAGTTTTTTTCAAATTCGATCAAGATTTGAAATTCCAAATAAATTAGAATCTAGCGTATTTAAAGTAAAATAACAAATAAAAAAAAACTTACGTAAAGATAGAAAAAACCGTTACACAATGTTTAATCTTATTAAGAACTTGAATATTTATTGTGTTGTAAGATTGTATTACATTCTAAGCAAATCATTTATTGAAGCATTAATCAGTTATCTCTCTTCTCTAAGAAAATTAAAACTGTCTATACCTTCGTTTTCACTTTTGTGGTCATCTTTCATTCCATTTGTGATTGAAATGATACAATAATATAATAATGATAATATAAATATAATATAATAATTCTTTTACACTTATTATTGCCCAACCCTTTAGGGTAGAGTGGGGCATGGTGTCTGCGCTTTAAATATATTAAAATGATTAAAAAATAGTAGCCGTCTCATTATCGTTTCCGCACAGACGATGGAGGTGACTTTCTTCAAATTATATCACATGTCTGTGATACCCGAGGTCTCCGTGTCTAATGACCGACAAGTGGCTCGGATCCAGTAATTTTCTTTTGCTGCTAGTTTTGCTAGCCTGTTTGATATCACATTGCCCCTAATGCTCCTGTGTCCAAGGAACCAAAGCAGAGTGAATAGGTACTCTCAACCTTAAAGCGACGTGGTCGTCGTTTCATTCAGGGACATTATAGCACCCCTGCTGTCTAAGTATATACGAATGTTTTTTTTTGTTGCTCTACTCCTTTGCCTTATTGGTACACTGTAGCATGGTCATAATTTAAGATTGTAGAACTCTACCTTAGAACCCCATCGCGTTTGTGAAGCCCATTTTATTCCTCCTACAATATACATCGGTTTCTGTGTTCTCCTTGTTCCTGCGGCCACATGTAAGCCAGTTTTCTGTATCACTGGACAGGTGTGCCTTACCGTTAGTGCATTCCTCTTTTGTGGATAGGCTAACTCGATACTTCTTGTCAGCGAGGTAGCTGCGATTGGACATTTTGTACCTTAAAATGCTCAGTGTCGGCATCTTCGCGACGTCGATTGGTATTCGCACTACTGTTGAGATACTACTACTATCACTTACCAAATTTCATCTCTAGGTCGCCTTTGCAAGCGCGTCCTTGATGTTGAGCTGGAGCGGCTTCAAATGGATTGGTGCTCCCAGAGACCCCTTCCAGTCGAGACTTCACAGTGCACAGCTTGATCCAGCTCCATTAAACCACCGCCGCATAGGTTAGCCTGGGTCGCAGGACCGCTGCGTAGATCTACCTAGGGGTCTCCGGTTTCAAGCTTCAGCTTTTTCTTATGGCTCTCCTACACAACCATAGTGTTGCTACTAGCTTCTTGCACTTGTTTCTCAGGTTCTAGTTCCATGGCGGTTCCTAATCCAGAATGTCTTCAAGGTATTTAGCTTGTTCTTTGATTTCCAGTTAATGATCATCCAGTTTTAATATACTCATGGTTCCCCACTTATACCTTCTGGTGAATAAAACTGCGTCTGTTTCACGCGGATTGACCGATAGTCCCATCTTTTTAAACCACGAATTCACTATTCTCACTGCCAATCTTTAGAATGAAATTGCTACTATTTTTTAGTGCCCTGCTTTTTAACTCTGAAACTCTGAATATAATAAACGTTAAAACTAAGTATTGAAAAAGTTAAAAAAAAGTAATATTAGAAATTTAAAATATGTTTTCGAATTAAAAAAATTTGAATTCCATTTTCGCGAAAAACGTCGAATTTAAAGAAACTATTTATCTTGGCAAGCACGAATCTATTCAGTGTGCGTACTATTAACATCATTCAAAAATATCGAAAATAAGGTATATTTTTTCTGATTATTTGCATTCGTGAAGCTACGAGTTTAGAGAAATTTTTTACGTAATTTTAAATGTTACGTGTTAAATCTATTTTTGTTGTTACATACGTAGCTTGAATGGAATAGTTCAATTAAATTCGTAGATCTTTTTGTGACTAAAAATGGTCAAAAATGGTTGGCTAACGACATCATCCTTCCTCATTAGACCTAAAAAATGTATAATTGGAAAATCGAATCGCCTCAAATCTTCGAAAGTTTTCGTGTTGACAGACAACGAAGACAGACAGAACGTGAAATAAAAACCATTACTTTTTAATAAATAAGTGCAAAAACGTCAAATTTTTATGAAATCAAAGATACTCGATTTTACGTAAAACAAAAATCTTTTATTTAAGACACGAAGATTTTCATTATAATGATCATAATGAAAAATGTAAAGTTTTATATTTATGTTTCAATGAGATTGTTGACACTGATTAAACCATTCTCTCACATGTAAATGTCAGATAAAGAATACTTTTGCATATATGTGTACTCTGATGGTGCAATGGAATATTTCTGAAATACAGTTAACCTAATTATTCACTGAAGCATTTATCAGTTTTTTCTCGACTTGGCGAAAATCAGGATTTTCTATATTTTTTGTCTCACTTGGGCGGTCATCTTGAATTCTATTGGTAAATCTAATACTATAATATGGTATATATAATAAAATTCATTTTATTTCGTAAAAAAAACCGACGAGTATTTTGCGACAAACCTACAGATCGAAAGTACAAGGTCACTCATGTGACCATGTGGTCACATGGACGATCTTAAGATCTATGCTTAAAACAAAGAAAAACTACATTTAGCACTAGGTATTGTCGAAAGATAGACTAAGGAAAGTGCAATGGAATTTGGGTTAGACAAATGTACCAAGTTTTATTTGACGCAAGGAAAACTTCATAGCATTCCTGAAGACCCTGCGCTCATTGATAGAACCACTATACGACACCTTTGCGCTGTAGAGACTATTACATAACTAGGCGTCCCTCAGAGCCGCATTCAGGATTTGACATCTATGAAGGATGCTCTCCAAAGCAGATACAAACGTCTCATCTGGCATTTTTGGTCTTCAAAACTGTCGGCGAAGAACGTAGTATCTGCAAAGAACATGCTTGCCGTCTCGGTAGTACTTTATTCGTTTGGAGTAGTTGAATGGACGAAGAACGACCTCACGTCGCTTGATATCGGGACAAGAAATGTCGCAAAATATTCAGTCTTGAATTTTTTCACAACAGGATAATTCTGGGTACAAGAGATAGAGTTGCAAGTGGAAGAGACACTCTTCTTAAAATCGTGAGGAAGCACGAAGAAGTGGGCAAAGGAGCGTTTTTGTACGAAGCAGCGAAGGAGGCTGCTGAAATACTTGGACTTAACTTTAGTATTAGGGGTGAGGAAAATGCATCAAATCTTATCTATCTCGACTACTCACTCCTGAAAGCCCGGGATAAGAAAGCACAAGAGAAAACTATTGTGAACAGCTCCTCGATAAGAGGATGCACGGTATCTTCCATAGAAATGTGGAGGATCAGTCAATGTGGTGTGAGCTAACTTTTGCTTTTCTTGAATCACCCGGATTTAAAGTCTGGTGCAGATAGTTTCATTTCGGCTTGCCAAGACGTAGTCATTTCCACCATAACATATCGTCCCCACACTTTGAGCCAAGACATTCCCGATGATAGCTGCAGGGCGTGCCATACACTTCTCGAGCATTTAGATCACATACTATCTAGTTCTCCAACTCGTGCGGGAACGACCTACATCAAAAGGCACAATGCGGCACTAAGAGTGCTTTATTACCATCTGTGTCACTCCTACGGTATTAACCTTAATAACGACCCCCTAAATGCTCCTAGGGAAATAAAGTCAATTGTCGAGAATGACAAGTGCCGCATATACTTGAACTTTATAATCTCGAAAATCTTTCCTATTTCATACTCTCGGCCTGACATGGTTCTTTTTGACTTCGAGGAGCGAACCACGTTCGTTACCGACTTTTCAGCACCAAATGACAAAAACATCATAGCGCAGGAGAATGAAAAGAAAGAAGAGACCTTATAAGGGAGTTGCAGCGATTGTACCCGAAATATTCGGTTAAACTAATCATCCTTATTATCGGCGCTTTTTAAGATGCCAAGCTTTCACTCGTTAATAGCCGACCCTACGACACTTCTCGCTACGACACTTCTCGTTTCCTGATTTCTCCTTCGTTCGCTTGTCCTCACTTCTTGTCTCATCTCACGCAAACGCATACGCAGCCG
>NC_046657.1:65171519-65172689 GCF_010883055.1 Belonocnema kinseyi
AGCCTTGGAGGAGATTATGTTGAGAAATAAAAAAAAAAAATTCTTAAAAACGTTGTTTTTCTTGGTCAGGCCGGAAACTTATCAATCCACCCTCGTATAGCTGTTTGGGAACATTGGGTGATTTTTTCCAACTGGACAATTTCTAATTTCATCTTGGGTTAAATAATCAATTGCGCCGCTTCTCATGTTCAGTTTTACCCTCGGTTTGTTTCTTTTTTTTGTATATATTCCATGAAGTGTCCCACTATAATCTAATGTTGAAAAAATGTCACCATTGGAGGTTGATACGACAATATATTCTTGGGTTGATCCAAACGCATATTCTTTCTCATTGAAATGCATTCGAATTTGTTTATCGCTAGGAAAAACGTATCTACGAAACTCAAATCGCTGGCTTCGATTTCTCCAAGGAATAAGCCTAACATATCCAAGTTCTTTCATTGTATATTCAAGTACTTGATCAGAAGAAGGCCTGCCAGGAGGGGAATCCGACCTGGCACGAACAAATGTCTCTCTAGGAGTAGAAGACCTCTCAGGTGAATGTTGTCTGGCAGAAGAAGAAGAACCAAAATTAGGTTCGCCATTAGAATTCCATTTAAAGTCTAGGGAATTGTAATTTGAATAAGCTTTAATATAATTTTCTGGAAAGACTGGGTGATTTCTGCCTACTGGACAATCCCTAATTTCATCTAGGGTTAAATTATCAATTTCTCCGCTTATGATGTTCATTTTCGCTCTCGGGTTGTGTTTTTTGTCTATATATTCCATGAAGAACTACGCTATATGCTAATATTGCAAAAATGTCACCATTGAATGTTGATAATACAATATGTTCTTGTGCTGGTACGGAACTATAGCTTTTTCCGTCTGCTCTCCATTTAATTGGTATATTGGCTGGCAAATTGTAACTTCGAAATTCGAATCGTAGGTTGTAATTTGTGCGAGGAATGAGCCGAATATATCCAAGTTGTTCAAGTGAGCATCCAAGTACTTTAACAGTTGTCGGTATGCTAGGAGGAGAACGGGACCTGGCCCGATAAGGAGGCTGATCTGTAAAAGTCGAGTCAGGCCTCTGCTATTTTCTAGTACCAGAAGAAGAAGAAGAAGCTTGATTATGCCTGCTATGAGGATTTTCTCTTTTTGCTTTTAATTTTTGCAATATATAAAAAA
>NC_046657.1:65172789-65177951 GCF_010883055.1 Belonocnema kinseyi
GCTATCTAAGGATGGTACTATAGAACGCCACCTCAAGGTAGGCCTAGTGGCGCCATCTCTTGGTCAGGCCGGAAACTTATCAATCCACCCTCGTATTATAGAAATTACACATTACGATTCACTACAGTATGAACGGAATTCCAATCGCGAAAATAATCCAGATTTTTGTCTTCTCTTGTCAGACAGCATTCATTCAACCGGTCTTCTTCTCAGGAGCCGCATGTCAAACCGAAAACATATTGTATTATCTACATACGAAGGTGACGTTTTTGCAATACTGGAGTATACTGAGATTCTTCATGGAATGTACAAGGCAAATAGGGATCGTTCGAGAATAAAAATAAATTTGATAAGCAGTCAAATTGAGATTATGACCGCATTTGAAATTAAGGAATGTCGTGTAGGCCAACTTTACTCAAACCTTCCACGTTGGTTTGATAAAATTTTTTCAAATAAAGACTCTCTACAGTATGTACATCATTAATGGAAAAAAATACGAAAATACAATATTCTTTGTAACGTGTATTCGGAACAAAATTGAAATAAAAGATTTGGATCTCAATGTATTGTGATTATCTAAGCCTTTTTCCTTTTATGTTTGCTAATCCATATAAGGTCATTCAAAATTCTATTCTTTGAATATTCAAAATTCGGAGTTAGACGATTTTTCATTTTCAGGTCCGAGTTTACTTA
Source organism: Belonocnema kinseyi (assembly GCF_010883055.1). Classification (NCBI taxonomy): domain Eukaryota; kingdom Metazoa; phylum Arthropoda; class Insecta; order Hymenoptera; family Cynipidae; genus Belonocnema; species Belonocnema kinseyi. The sequence continues at coordinate 65,173,483 of NC_046657.1, forward strand.
GAACACGCTGAGACCGCCAACAGGATTTTAAGGATTTTTGTACATGTGGCGTACGTATAATTTGAAGCTCAAAAATATACTATTCATTTTTATTTTATTATAAATATTTCGATTGGTGATGACTTGCTGCATCTAGGGCGAAAAATGCCCTAAAAATAAAAAATAAAAGAAACTAAATAAACAATTTTCGAGAATAATATTCACTTGCTCAGGAAATTTGAAAGTAAGTTAACTATTTTAATTAGTATAACCAGCCTCTTTTCACTGGAAAGTTTTTCGTGTTTTGCTTATTTATTTTATATAATTCGCTCTGGTTGACTGTATCTCTCGTTAACTAGTGAGATTAGTGCCTCGAATTGGTTAAGTAAACTTTTTCGTTTGATATATTATGGTTAATTGCATTAATTGTAATTTTTCTAAGATGTGCACGTTCTAGTTTGGCGTATTGTATCTTAATTGTGTGTAAGTGAAACAAAGTGTAAAAGTGTTTTTGAATTTAATTTCTATAAGAATCTTATCATACACAGAGTGAGTCACTGGTGTCACGATACATATCCTGATAACATTTACTTTATTTTAAATTTGGACGATCTGTCTTATGCTCTAATTAGGTTCACATTAGAGTATGGTTCAATTGACCTGGAATCCCAAAGTATATTTCTGCAAAAATGATAATGCTATGTACTCAGGCAGCGATTCAAGCTTTGACGCCCTTCATCAGTTTTAATTAACTTATGTCTGAAGTGCGTAGTTACATTAAACAGTCCTTCCTCTATTGTATTTTAGATTTATAATAGTGACATGCGTCGATGTGGCATAGAAGGTACTATATACATTTATATATTATTTTCACTGATTATATGAAGATTTTTTTTACTTGTAATGTCGTAATTTGTCTACGGACTGTTGGATTTATTACAAAATAAAATTTTAAACAATTTGATCCAAAGGGTTCTCTATTTAGACGTTAAAAGACATTTCATTTAAATACATTATGTTTCTGATTGCATATTTTCATAACTAATATATTTCAAATAGTCTATTTTTAATCGAGCAATACACAACTGTCAGCTTCACCCATGATAGCCATCTCAACAAAACACAAAGTGACGTTATGGTACTTGTGTTTCTCACTTCTCTCTATAAATGAAAATTTATTTGACATGAAAACTTCTTCGACACTTTGAAAACATCGTTTTGAATTTTTATCAACATTTTATTCGACTTCCTTTTTTCTTACAACCTAATGAAACATTTTTAGTTTTCATGTCATTTCGAAATAAGCGGGCAGAGGGTACGTGTCGACGACAGCACCCTCAATGGCTGAGAACAACCTTATTAATGCAACAACGTTACCATTACACACTTAATCAAACTTTTATGGATCTTATTTAATGAAGAGTATTCAAGTACAAAATATTATCGGAATTAGCATTTATTTTTTGGGAAACTATTAAAATTGTGGCAAAAATAATTGAAAAATACTCATTACACGATTGCGTTCCAAATTGCTGCCTACATCTTCTATAGACTTCTGTGATGATCCCTGTAGAACAGTCCCAGAACTTTGAAAATTGTAAAGGTAACTGGCACATTAAATGTTATTTATTATTGTTTATATTATTTCTTTTTAATTACAGCCATAATTGTGGAGAAATTCCCTCACCGTTTCATGAAAAATTTTGAGAATTTTCACCTTAAAAATAGTTCTAGAAAAAATATCAACCCCTTAAAATTTTGTCTGGTGCAAATTCGCACAAGTGTGCTATTTGAGGGTTAATATGAACTTCTGTCAAATAATTTATTGAAGTTTCTAAACTCTTTGTCCCCCTGAACATTCGCTAGAACATCAAAATAACAGATAGCCGCGCACCTAATCCCCGACCTGGCAGCAATTTTGAGCTGGTTGAAATATAATCAAAACCCCATCCTGGAAAAACTCCTTGTGCATACATACATATATACAGACATTTGCGTGTGTGTTTGTGTTTGTATTTTGTGAGACGTCATTTAGTAGAACAATATAAATATTTATCCCCTATTCTTAATTAATATTTTTATTTTCCATTTAAAGAATATTCTAAACTGCTCCGGGCAATGCTCGATTTGTACATGAATTTAATAGCTTCTTGCTTGAAAGAAAATGTAATCAATATAATGCTGATCCTAAAAAAATGTAGAGTGATAGATATATCTTAGAACGATGATGATAACGCCTGTGATTTTGTTATATGACCTATAAGTAAGATAACGATTGCCTGTATTTATTGAGGCAGTTTTATATGCATAAATATTTTCCCGATGAAATAATGCAAGGAGTGGTCCAAATAAAATTTAGGTATTGGGTAATAAATCATCGCGCGATGATCCATATTGATAATGGGCGGAGCCTATAGCGTTCCTCGCTTTCGAAACGAAACCGCATTTCAATTATTCAATTGCTCTACTTTCGAATACCAGCGGGTCTTTTCCAGCAATACGCTTGCTCAAACTGTGACTTTTGCGTCTATCAGGTATTATTTATTAACAGTTAATCTATTACGTGTGTGTATTTTTTTTTATTTCCATGAAATGAAGTTAAAACCGTCTTTGTTTTGCGATCATTTGTTTTAGTGTGCTACTTTATAAACTTTTAAACTTAAAAATAGGATTCTTTTCCTTATAAATTTATCCGGGAACTGAACATGTCTTGTAAAGCGACCTTGCCATGATCACCTCCAATATTTTAAATCGACCGCATTAATGAGTCAGGGAGCGTTTTTTATTCTCCAACTCCAGATATTTATTATTTTATCGGAGGGATAATTCCAAAATCAGCGACATCAGGGAGAACTTTGCACCTCCACTAACGCTAATCCAAGCAAGAGCGCAACCGTCAAACCGCTTCTTCAACCGAACGATAAGTAACCCAAGTCAGTACATATTTATTAACTATTTGAAAAATACCATGATTTTAAATGGTTGAACATTTTTAAACGTTTATTTTTAGACCTAATAATTTAAATCTTTAGAATCGTCACGAAAGAGGGAGAGAGTCTCAATTTTAAGTCGGACGTATTGTCTCCTAATTTCTATCCAAAATGATTCTCGTAGTTATCTGTTGGTATGTCTGTGTGAAGAAATGTCGTTCATTGTGTGTATGAATTAAGTCGCGTATTTATAGATTCTAATTATCTGCATTAATGTCCTAATTAGAATTTATTATCACATGCTATATAAAACTTGCGTTGATTGTATAATGAATTTTAAATTATCGTATAGCGTATGTCTCATGCTTTCTCTGTTTTCTTATCATGAAGCTAATTAGTTAAAAAATCGTGAAATAAAAGCCATTACCTTTTAATAAATAAGTGCAACAACATCAAATTTTGATTATATCGACGACACTTGATTTTTACGTAAAACAAAAATCTTTCATTTAAAGACATGTGATACTTACAGTTTCCCGAGCTTTTTTTCCAAAAAAAAATGAAAATTTTTAAAAACTGAATTCGGAGATGCTATAAAATATCATAACGGACGTCCCCGGACTCTTTTTTGGTGGATAATAACAAAAAAAATTTATTGTGCAAAATAAAAATTGTATGCATATGCATTATTATCAGGTTACGTCGTTTTCCATCTCTGCCTTTTCGATAATCTGGAAATTATTTACGAAATACACTTTTTTAATTGCCCACAAACAACGTTAGTTCCGGGAGATCAGTTACTATGCTTATTTGTAAGTCCAAAGTTTTCGGCCAAAAATATTGTGTAGTTTTGAAGTAACGCTCGGGTGAATTGTAACACACATAACCTCAAAATATACACGCACGTTGTTAGCAGTATCAAAAGTTTTTTAATAAAAAAACACAAAAAAGTGTGTGGGGACGTCCGTTAGCATGTTCGCTATCATTTACCAGAGTTTGAAGGAAAAATATTTCTTATTCTAGGAAAAAGCCGGGGAAATCTAATACTAAAAAAATCGATACTATTTCCTAAGCGCTATGCAAATTGATCACATTTTGCTAAATTAAAACACTTTTGAATTAACCTACAAAAAAGTGTGTAGGGACGTCCGTTAGCATGTTCGCTATCATTTCCCAAATTTTTAAGACAAAATATTTATTATTCTAGAAAAAAAGCTAGGGGAAATTTACACTGGTGAAATCGGCAATTTTCTAAGTATCAAATGCCCTTAAGACACGAAGATTTTTATTATGATGATCATAATAAAAAATGTCAAGTTTTATGTTTATCTTTTAATGAGATTGTTGACACTGATAAAACTGTTATCTCGCATGTATATGTTAGATAAGTAATATTTTTGCATACATGTGTACTCTGATGATGCGATGGAATATTTCTGAAATACGGTTAACCTAATTATTCACTGAAGGATTTATCAGTTTTTTCTCGACTTGGCAAAAATGAGGATGTTCTGTATTTTTTGTCTCACTTGGGTGGTCATCTTGAATTCTATTGGTAAA
>NC_046657.1:65178051-65209282 GCF_010883055.1 Belonocnema kinseyi
ATAGTTTATACAATGCTTGCATTAATACGGCTATTTCTCAGGCCTGTGGAGCGAACATAAAGTCCTCCTTTCCTGCTTATAATTATATTATGGCTATTTGTGTGTTTACACTGTAAAACGATAGATTTATTTTTTTTGTGTACATTTTTCGCGTCCTATTTTTTTGCCCTAAATCATTCCGTTATGTATGTACGAGGGGTTAACCACTTCGATTTTTCATGTACACTATATTAAAAGATTACAGGATTATATAAGATTAAAAGAGATTTTATAGGATTACACAAGATTTCAAAAGATTACATGGGATTGCAAAAGATTACAGGGAGTTTATTAATAACAGGTATTACATTGATTACATAAATTACATAGGATTACATAGGATTACATAGGATTACATAAGATTACATTGGATTATACAATATCACATAGGATCACGCAAGATTACAGGGGTTACATTGATTACATAAATTACATAGGATTACATAGAAATACGTGGGATTACACAATATTACAGGGATTCTATTGATCACATAAATTACATAGAATTACATAAGATTACATGAGATTACACACGATTACATGGGATTACACAAGATTACATGGGATTACATAAGATTGCATGGGTAAATGTAGGATTAAAATTTAGAAACCCAACTGCAAAAAGGGAGTAATATAATACGATACTTAGTCATATACATGCAAAAATTCAAAGAATTAATCATTTAAGAAAATTTCAAGTTTTAAACTCGATTGCCTAAACAATTGCGTTTATACATTTTTTCAAGAAAATAGCAATTAGATAAAGATTATAAAAATTATATGATAATATCCTTTTTTGGATAGAAATAGAACTGTTTGCTTGAAAATACAACTATTTTCTAGAAAATGTACTTTTTGTTTGAAAACCCTCATCTTCTTTAAAAAGCCAAATGAAATCTTTTTGGACGAAATTACAACTTTTGTTGTTGTTGCAAATTTGTATTTTTTATTTTAACATTCAGCTGTATTAGAAAATATTACATCTTTCTTGAAAACGTCATACTTTAGGTTGAAAATGTAAGTTATTTGTAGAAAATTTAATTTTGTTTAAAATTTATAATTTGTTGTTGAAAAATGAACTGAAATCATTTCTTGGTGAAAGTTAAACCTTGAGACATTTTTTTCAGTTTTTCTATTTGAAATTCATCTGTTTTAGTATAAATTTCATCTTTCTTGGATGAAAATGTATCTATTTAATAAATAATTAAACTATTTTGTTAAAAATGTATCCTTTTTGATTCTAAACATTAGGCTTTTTGGATTAAACATTCAATTTCTTTCATAAAATCTTATTTTCTATTTAAAACTTTATATTTGGATCTTCAAAGTCAACTGGATTCTTTTCGAAGAAAATTTAACTATTTAAAAAAAAACTATAAAATTTCATTTGTAAAATCGAAATCACTATTTAATGATAAAACAAAATTCTACTCCCGAGCTGAGCTGTTGCTGAATTAATGCCAAAAAAAAGTTTATTATCATAAATTATCCAGTTTCGCGAGAATAGATATGAAAGTTGACATTATCAAATATAAGTGTAATTAGTCTAAAATTTAAGCAAGTTCGGTTGCTGAAATTTTAAGTTAAATAAAAAATTGAAACTTGCTTTCAATATATTGAGTTGGTGAATTCCAATCAAAAAGGTCTAATGTAAAAAAATTGGCCAATTCTAAGTAAATCAACAGAGAATTTTAAGGAATCAATTTGGTAGGTTTCCAAAACTGGTTTGGATAGCGAGTAAAATAGAATTATCATAATAATATATTCATAATTAAAGGCTCCTATTAAATTTCAAACATTATTTTAATCTAAGATATCGCATTTTTTAACCCATTAATTTAAAATGTTTTAATAAAGAAAAAGAATTACTCAATAATAAGCAATATTTAACTGTTCATTTAAGTCGACTAAATTTAAACCAAATATTTAAAAGCAAACATTTTGGAACTGTACTATCTGACATAGAAAGCTTTGAATCGTTAAATTTCACAGAACTTTCAAACCGTGAAGGTTACAATTTTAATTGTTATTTTAGAAAGAATTTTCATTCAAAAGTGAAATTGTTCATGTATAATTAATAATTAAACACCCATTATTCTTTTAAAAAAATCGAGTAAGTTGAACATATGCTTGTTGAGAATTCTGAGAGGCTTCACAAGAATAAAAAACATTTTTTTGAAAAACAAAAAGTGATACATTATTTTTAAAAATTAATTTTTAAGGAATATTTAAAAAGATTTGCAAAGATTTACAAATTTATCAAAAATAAATGTGAAAGATTTTAAGGATTTTGTTTAATTTTGGTGGATTTTAAAATAATTTTTAGAAACAATCTTAGAATAAAATCGAATTATTTGAAACACAGGGGCGTACGCATAAAAAATTTCAGGAGGGTATTTAGTGATCCGTTCAAATTTTACATGATGTTAAAAGTAAAACTAAAGAAGATTTTTAAATGCTTAAGGCTTGAAATTCAAGAGTTCCAACTTAAGTGATTTAATTTGCAGCTCAGTTTTAATTGCTTTTAATAAATTTTTTTTTAGCTTTAAGTGGGTGAATTTAATTATTACTTTATAAATGTGAAAAAAGAAGAGTTTAATATTTGTCTATGAAATATTCAATCCATGAGCGACAGAACGAAATCAAAAACAATAATAATGAATAAATAATGAAAATTATATATCTATAAGCTCGAATTTTACGATATTCAGCCCACTCATCTCAAAAAGTGTAAGAAAATTTGTTCGAAGATACAGTACAACCTCGCTGCAAAATGATCGAAAATTTTGTAAACTACCAAAGTGTTTTGAAATAATCAAAAGTTTTATTATAACCAATGATTTAAAATAATGAGAGAAATATTTGAAAAATCCTAAAAGACCTTGAAATATCTTGAAATATTCTATATTTTCTCGAATATTTTAAGTATGTTAAGTATCATAAAGTATGTGAAATTTCCTGAAGAACCTTGAAATATCCTGAAGTATCTTCAAGTGTGTGAATTATCCTGAAATACATTAAAATATTCTGAAGTATCTTGAAACATCTTGATTTATCTTGAAAAATTTTAAAGTATCCTAAAGCATCTTGACATCAGGAGTGAGTGTACACTTTTCAGTCAAGTTTTTTCCCTCTAATTTTTGAATATGAGGATAGTCTCTGCTTTTGTTTTTACTTTGGCGGCGATATCTAATTCTATTGGAGAATATAATATAACTGTCGCTTTTATTATATTTCATATAATATATGCCATATAATATCATAAAATAGCCATTTTTCATATTTGCACAGTTATACTAAATAGTCAACTTTTTAAAACATTTTGAAAATAATAATTCTCTTTTTGCAGAATGCAGTTCACACGCCGACAGAAACCCTCACAGCGGACGTAATGCTAGTCCTTCTTTTTCTTCGTCTTCTGGCAGGCAGCATACACCTGACCGCACTGCTACAGAGGAGCCTTCTGATCGTGCCAGGTCCAGATCTCCTGTTAGCAGGCATCCTTCGACTGAAATACTTGGATATTCACTTGCACATCTTGGATATATTCGGCTCATTCCCCGCACAAATCAGAACCTTCGATTCGAATTTCGAAGTTACACTTTGTCAGCTAATACACCAATTAGATGGAGAGGAAATATAAAGAGATATAGTCCAGTGCCAGCCCAAGAACATATTGTATTATCAACATCCAGTGGTGATATTTTCGCAACATTAGCATATACCGGGGTTCTTCGTGGAATCTATAGAAATACAAGACGCTACCCGAGAGTAAAACTGAACATAATAAGCGGCGCAATTGATGATTTAACCCTAGAAGAAATCAGGGATTGTCCAGTTGGTAGAAGTCACCCAATATTCCCACAAACTTTTATTAAAGCTTTTTCAGATTACGATTCGCTAAAGTTTAAATGGAATTCTCATAGCGAAACTAATCCTGGTTCTTCTTCTGTCAGAACACATTCACCTGATTGGTCTACTACTCCTGACGAGATTCTTATTCGTGAAAGGTCTGCTTCTCCTCCTGGCCTGCCTCCTTCTGAGCAAGTACTTGGATATACAATAGAACAGCTTGGATATGTTAGGCTTATCCCTTACACAAATCAGAACCAGCAATTTGAATTTCGAAGATACATTTTTCCTCCCGATAAACCAATTCGTATGCTAACAGATCAGAAAAGCCATGCATTTAGACCAAACCAAGAATATATTGTATTATCAACATCAACTGGTGACGTTTTTGCAATATTGGATCAAAGTGGAATTCTTCTTGGAATGTATAGGTCAGATAGAACTCGTTCTCGAATAAAAATGAATACCATAAGCGGCGCGATTGATAATCTGACTCCTGATGAAAAGAGAGATTGTCCAGTAGGAAAAAATCGCCAAATCTTTTCACAAAGTTTTAAGAAAGAAATTTCAAATTATGATTCACTACAGTCTGAACAGAATCTCAATAGCGAACGTAATTCTGGTTATTCTTCTCCTACCAGACAACGTCCAACTGACCAACTTTCTTTTCAGGAGCCTTCTCTTGAAGCTGGAGCCAGATCTCCTGCGGGAAGGCCTCCTTCTCATGAAGCGCTTGGATATACACTTGCACAACTTGGATATATTCGGCTTATTCCGCACATAAATGCAAATCGTCAATTTGAATTTCGAAGATATTTTTTTCCTGATGATAAACGATTTCGAGTAATGCGTGACACGAATAAATATACGCCGGTACCAAACAGAGAGCATATTGTAGTGGCAACATCCAATGGAGACGTTTTTGCAATATTGGAGTATACTGATATTCTTCGTGGAATATATTTGGCAAATAAGTATCATTCGAGAATAAGAATAAACATGATGAGCGGTGAAGTTGAAAATATGACCAAATTTGAAATGCAGGAATGTCCTGTAGGCAAACGCCACTCACTCTTAACACGTTGGTTTACTAAACTTGTATTTGATGAGGATACATTACAGCATGTGTATCGTTAATTCAATGGAAAAAGAATAAACTAAAAAAAATTCTTTGCGATCTGTAGTCCAATTAAAATTATAATAAAAGACTTAACTATCAATGTATTATAGTTATCGAGGCTTTTTGCCTTTTGTCTCTTGTTACTACCCATCCCGCGCGACATTTTCAAAGACGTAATCATTGATGATAGATAAATGATATGAAAAGTATGATTCGAAGATTTATTAAAACTGTCAAACAGAAATGAGTTTTTTAAAACTCTTTAAAAAAACATTAAACTTTTTCGAATGCTTTAACTTCTTAAATAAAACTGTTATCGATTCTGCTATGTGCAACAGCAGAAATGTTACAATTTTTATCATTTTCTCAATTTTCAGACAATATTTGGTCTAAGTACTTTTAAATTTGCCATCACGTATGGCACCTTCTGTGCCTGGTGTCTGCCTAAAAACCCAGTAGTTTTCAGTTTCGTATCTCGTACGAGAATGCAAATTGCACTCTCGTCGCGTCGGATATTTTGAAGTTCAAAATAAAATCGAGATTCATATATAGAATCGAACTTATTTCAGTAATCAGTTTGAAAACCCCACTTAGTGGGTGGATAATTATTATTTTTAATTGAAATTTACTGCGGTGCATACATTTTTTTCCTCTCTTCCTTCCTGACCTAAAATCACCATGTGATTTCCAATATGAAACAATTGCTAGGAGATTCTATCATCAGTGAATAAAACTCTACTTCAAATTCCTCGCCCGAATGGTTTAACTTGATTTTACTTTCAAAGTTCACCATACTCTTTACAATCAGCCTTCAAATAGAAATTAATCTATCAATTTCTCGCATGAAGCAACAGTTTTTATAAGTTTTTTTATCGTGGTCATCCGATCGGATCTCTGATTGGATTTCTACAGGGGATAAGGTCATTCAATTTTTTTCATTGAATATTTAAAATTCAGAGTGTTGTACGATTTTTAGTTTTTAAGCCCAAGTTTTTCAGAAATACTACGTTGCTCACAGCGCTAACAGAATTTTAGTGATTTATGCAGCTGCATAGTATGTTTAGCTTATAGAGATTGAAGTGCAATCCAAAAAAATCGTAAAAAGAAGAAAAGAAGGACACATTAGGGTGCAGTCAAATAACATAATTAACGACAATATGTGAAATGTAATTCCTAATTGATTTCAGATTCTTCTTTTTTTAGAAATTTTTTTTATTAAATTTGCAATTGATACATAGAAAGGATTTTTGAATAGTTATTGATTAAAATGTTATGCCAACACAAATAATGACAAATTTTATTTTTTTCTTGTTCCTCCATCATTTGGTAAACAATTTTCGAACTATTATTTTCATAAAAACTCTAATATTAAACAAAAATAAAATACTATTATAGATTGTTCTTTTTGAAAAGAATATTATGATGATAAAAATACTTGCTCTTATTTAAAACCTGTCTTTCAATTCATTTAAAAATATTTCCGATCATTTCTCGCTATTTCAGAAATTTGAAAAAATTTCTCAAGATGCTTAGTTTTTAAGAGATTTCAAAATTTTTAACAATTTGAACACTTTGGTGAAGTTCGAAGTTTTACAAGAATTATTGTTATTATCATTTTTCTTCATGAATTTGGTAATTATTTATTTGCTATCGATTCGTTGGATGTATTTTGCTAAATTTTGAAATGGTCATTGTATACTTGACACTCCGGAAAAGAATTAATGTGTTGATTTAATTTGTTTAAAAAAATAGTCATTATTATTTTATAACCAAGTATCATATCAAATGGTATTTTCAACATATTGGAAGTTTATAAAAAAAAAGATTTTTGTGACTGAAAAATGACAATATTATGCATTTTTAAATTAATATTGGTCGAACAAAAAACACTAATTGTCTGAAATCAACCAGTTGCACATGGAAGCTATAAGGAAGTTACTTATTGTCCCTTACGTTAAAAAATCAAACAACTTTGTTAGAAATTTTATAAGCTTTAATTTAAAAAAAAATAATTTGAAATCGGTCAAATAGTTTGGACCGAAAGTGAATTTGCCCACGGACACCTTATTTGGCCTCACTGTATCATGGCACTCGCGACACCAGCGATGCGCACTAAGTGCGAGGGAAAGAAAGCAATAAATTTCGACTCGATGAAAGTTTATACGTTTCTCTTTTTTCAGGTAATGCGTTATAAAACAAAAATTAATATTCGATGACCAAACATACAGTCCAACTGCGATAAGTTGCCGTCCGATAAGTACATATAAGCTCCTCTTAAAACGCCATGACACGTACGGCACGCACACTAATTGGGGTGCTCCCACTACTTCTGCTACTTTGCTCATGATTTTCGCCAATCATTGTTGGATTGTAAAAATCAGACACATAAGTTACATTTATTTTCATTTTGTTTAAATAAATTGTTTATATTTTTAACGAATTACAGTTATTGTGAAAATGAAACATCTGTATCGAAATAGTGTCCAGTTTACAATTTCCACTTATGCTTCTCCTTGGCAGTGATATTGTTGTCAGTTAAATTCAAGAATTCATTAATGAATATAGTTTATTTCTCCATGTCGTGGAGAACTATTTCAGACCTTTAGTGTGCAACGAAGACTCTTCCTATCTAATTCCGGGCACTGGCATAATACATGCAGGGATGTTTCATCATCCCTGTCACATTTTTGCATCAGACGTGGGGTTACATCTCATTTTTTTGCATATGGTGGTTCAACTGGTTGCAAGCTGTGAATATCTGAACTACTCTCCTTACTCTTTTCTATGGCAAACCCAGGATTCAGACTTTTCTAGAAAAACCGAGGAATTTTCCAATTAAATTTTTATATCTTTCTGTAAAAACATTTTTTTTTGTTAACATTGTTTCTTAGATTCAGGATAGCCACTATACCGGGAAACTGGGAAATGGCCGGAAATTTTCCGAGACTGGGAAAGAAAGAAAATGACAGTGAACTTCTTTCTTTAATAATTTTACAAATTTTTAGAGAAAAAATCTGTTCAATTTCAACAGTTTTTTAAATAAATAATTTTTTTTTTTAATCGATCTGTACTTTAAGTATTAAAAACTGAAAAATAATTACTTTTATAAAACGATTCTAAATTGAAACTTTATAAACTATTTTCAACCTAAAATAACTTGATAATGATATATTTGTGATTAAAAGCTTTCAATAAATTAAAAACATTGTTTTAGTCTTAATTATTCAATTTTTAATCCTTTTAATTTGAAATTTTGTCATTAAGAAAAAGAATAAGTATTTAGTATTTAGCAATATTTGACTGTTAATTTCAACCTTGAACGTTACAATTTTTATTATTCTATTTAAAAAATATTCAATTTCTAAGGGAAATTGTTGAATTTCTTGTCTACATAATAGTTAAAAACTTATTATATGTAGAAAAAATCTTTAGACATTTCTAGAAAATTCTGCATATTAAAAAAACTTAATATCTTCTAAGAGTCTTTTTTCACAATTTTGCAAGTAAGCAGGCCGCAGTTTTCTATATAGTCCAAGATTTTTCTGAAATTTCTTTTAATCCCATGTGGATGATATGGAACAGTTCTGAAGTTGTTTCTAAATAAGTTCACGACATCGTTCACAATCCCAAGACAATTCCGGACAGGTGGGACTGACATGGTATTTGATAATGCGAGGTTCAAACGATGGCTATAACAATGAACGTACATCATCAATGGGTACAGATTCTTCATTCTCGCCTGGACGCCACTGACATGATCGGACATGTTACGTACTCCATCGTAACCTGGACCAATGCATTTTTCCATTTTAATGCTCAACTCTTTACAACTTTTCTGGAGAGTTTCAGTTATTTTTTCATAAGTATGGTTGTACATTGGTAAAAATCCTACAAAATCTTCACGAATAATCAGTTTTCGCAAGACTTCGTCAAATTCGAGGTATCTGAGACATACTGACATTTGTGCAGTCCTCGGCAAACTCGGCACAAGTCTTGTTGTATTCTTTGTTTCCATGTCTTCCTAAATCTTCCCTCACATTTTTCCAATTTCTATAGCAGCTTATGACAAGTTATCCTGGAATTTCGTGGTTTCCTTTGCCAACTCCTTCATTGAAAAAACAGCCAGCATGGTTTGTAGTACACGCCATCTTCTCGTTCAGAATAAGCGAAAAGACGAAAGTCTTTCATCCTAGTTTCGTGAAAATTCCTGTTGCGCCCATGTTTTTTAGTAGTTAGATAGAAAAACCCTTTCGAGATCAGCGGTGACGTTAAAACGAGCTTTCTTGTGTAATCATCCAAGAATGATCTATCCATATTGCCTATGTCGAGTTTTGGATCGATATCATTTCCCTTTGGAGAAGCATGAGTAGACGTGTCAGACTGATCGGAAATTTGAGAATGCAGATTCTCGTCTGCAATAAATAAGACAAATTTTCTAGGCATAAAAATGAAATAAGTTTTTGCAGAGTAACATAAAATCATTTGGAATAGAATCTTTTCAAACAATGAAAATGGACTATTCCTGGGACATCCCAGGGATAATAAATGTCCATAAGGTAAACATACAAATCATGCGTCAATCTATGCTTTATGTTACTTACCAGAAACTTTTGACGTAGCAGTTGCGTCAGATATTAGTTCATTTGAAACGTTACGTTGTAAATCATCGTCTTCTGTAATATTTTGATTGAAAATCTAATTTTGAATACGATTGCTGAGTTTAATGACATTTTTCAGTATTCAAAATGGTTTGAGAATTCGCGTAAATGTAGGTATACATTAGTTATCATTTAATTGTTACTATAACGATTTTGTTACTTACTCGAAACTTGAGTAGTTGTACGAGTTTCATCAGATGTTGGTTCATCCAATACGTTACGCTGTAAATCATCGTCATCTGTAATATTTTAATGACAATTACAATTTTTTATAATACTATCGAGAAAACAGTGTTACCGATGTGACAATGAGGAAAAAATTAAACAAAATTTTTCTAGTTTTTATAGGTGTTATTTAAATCTATTTGAATTAATATGAAATTCGCGAAAATCTTTATGATAGAAAAATGTTTGTCAAGTAGAGAGTACGACTAGTTATATCTAGCTGTACACATCTTTATTTGTATCACTTAAAAAACTACAAAAGAAACAATCAATGTTGACGTTTGAGATTATGGAAACTCTTACATGACTCCGGCTAATAGTAAGGTCAAAATGCACATTACTTACCTTTCAATTCATTCTTTTTTTATTTGTTGAGAAATCCAACAATATTTGGCACGTTTCATTTCACTTTGGCTTCTCGTAAAAATTTTTGTTGTAAAGGGGTTAACCTACGCCTGTAACTGTTGCTTATCGAAACTGCAACTGAGTGTGAGTTCGCGACGTGTGTATTGGGTGATAGTCGAAACGATATATCTGATATAGAGCTTTCGAGTAGAAGATTTTTTTCTGATCTGGATTGATATATCTCGCGTTGGATCCTGATAAGTTGCTCGGGACATTTCAAAACACCAGTAAACTGTGCTAAAACCAACACTTAGTATAAGCGTATATTATAGGTCTCACAGGAGAAGCTTTTTCTTAAAAAATGTGGCCTCTTGTCGATAGATATATTTTTAAGACATGATTCACATATATAGGAAAATTTTAGGACTCACGGAATTTCGGAGGCGGGTCCGTCGGACCTTACGGCTGACCACGGCCCTTCCTTCTTCTGATTAAGTGCTTGGATATGGAATAGAACAACTTGGATCATTTAGGATTATTCCTTGGAATAATTCAAACCAGCGATTTGAATTTCGAAGATACGTTTTTCCTACTGAGAAAGCAATTCGAATGCGAATAGATCATGTAGGACATGTGCTTGAGCCAACTCGAAAGTATATTGTATTATCAATATTCAATGGTGATGTTTTTGCTGTATTGGATTATAACGGAACTCTTCGTGGGATATATAGGTCAGACAACATTCATTTTACCGGGGTTCTCCTCAGGAACCTCCTTCGAATGCGAGTTCCGGGTCTCCTTTGGACAGGCTTCCTTCTCATGAAGTACTTGGACATGGACTTGAACAACTTGGATATATTCGGCTGATTCCTCATATAAATCTAAATAGGCAATTTGAATTTCTAAGATGCGTTTTTCCTGCTGATGAAGGCATTCAAGTAAGTTTTGAATAAGGTAAATATGTGTCCGTTCCAACCCGACAACACATTGTATTATCAACATCCGATGGTGAGGTTTTTGCAATACTCCAGTATACTGGGATTCTTCGTGGAATATATAAGGGAAATAGAAAACATTCGAGGATAAGACTAATCATGATTAATGGTAAAATTGAGATTACGACCGCATTTGAAAGGAAGGAATGCTCTCTGGGCAAAAATTACCCAATCTGCCCAGGTTGGTTTAGAAAAGCTATTTTAAATGAAGATTTTCTACCGTATGTGTATCATTAATTTAATGGAGAAATAAATAAATAAAATATAATATTGTTTGCAATCTGTAGTCAGATCAAAGTAAAAAAAAATTGAATCCTAATGTATTATAGTTATTCAGGCATCCTTTCTTTAGCTTTTGTTATTCCTCATAAGAAGATTCGTTAATGGAAAGCTAAGTGCTCGTGAAATAATCAATACATAAGTATAAATAAAAAGAAACTGGAAACGCATTTAAGATAGAATGCATAGCATTTTGAAAGAGCAACTTTTTTTGCGTTTTTTTCAAAGCTTGTTCCGTGTGTTCAAAAATGTTATTTTTTATTTTTTATGTTGTTTTTTATGAATAAAACAAAAACAACGTGTTTCATCGAAAAAGGGTTTTTACAAAATTTGTAGATTGTTTTTTGGTGTTCAATTCAGATCTATTTTATGATAATCTTGCAGGGCTCCAAAAATGGAACTTGTTTCTTCTCTGACTTTTCTTCGTATAATGCGTTGTTTGGCTCGAAATTCTAATTTTGTTGGGGGCGGCGGGGGGTTAAAAATGCTGTAACTTTTACAATTTTCTTTCCATTGTAAAAAATCAAAAATCATTTTTTGATACCCGGATAATACAATTTTCCGATTTCTAGTCTGAAATTTTATAATTTTGCGATCTTCTGATTCAATATTTTTTAATTTTAACTATTTTCCATTTCGAATTATTAACTTTTAAACGCTTTTACTTAGATATGACGCACATTTAATTCCTTTTTGCTTGATTTAGAGCATCGTCCTTTTTTAATAATTATACTTTATCTAAGATTGTTCGATTTGAAACTTTTTTATTTCAAAATTGTTTTGTTTATATTTTTGTCTGATTTGAAACCATTTATAATCAAACTCATAATTATTGCTTGCTCTCTGAAAAATTATTTTTATTTATATAACTAAAAAGTTGATGATTCTTGTTTTTTGTTTTATTAGTAAATATAAACATTAAAAATGTAGAAAAAAATATTTTTAGACAAACGACACAAGCTACCTGAAAAATGGTAATATATGTCGTAAAATTGAAATAATAGGAAGTGTTTTGCTCAAAGAAAGGCCAAAAATTTGTTAATCATTATTTTTCCATAGGATGCGTGGTTTTTGTTTTATTCATAAAATTTAATTAATAAAAAATTGCTCATACAAAAAATAGCTACAAATTAGTTACTACTCATTTTCTATAGGATGCGTGATTTCTGTTTCATTCGTAAAAAAGATAATTGAAAAAGAAAAATGAGGTTTTTAGACGAAAAACTAAGTTAGAAAAAAATAGTTAACATTTTTTTAGCAAATAAAAACTACAAATTTCATATTAATAATTTATTGATAGGATGCGTGAAACAGTTAATGGACAAATCTTATTATCCCAAAAAAGGAGCTATACAAATTTGTCGTAATTAGTTTTTTTTTATAGGATCATAATTTTTGTTTTAATCGTAACAAGCGGCATTCAAAATAAAAAATTTATACTTTTGAAAACAAACACAAGGAATAAAACAAATGAAAAGACAAAAGTTTTGCAAGCAAAAAAGATCTACAACTTTGTTATAAAATTTTGTTAACTAAAAATATTATAAATCTTTTAAATTAAATTTTTGTAAAAAGGAATATATAGTTACGGATTCCATGAATAATTAAGATCAGTTGATTCATGCATAAAAAATATAATCTGACGGAAAAAAGAAGGACTTTTTGAGACACGTGTGTTTTTAATCTTATTTTATCTTAAAAACATCGAATATTTTTTTACTTAATGGTATATGGATTCCAATATTATATTATGTCATCAGTACACATTTATTGTTACAGTTATGCAAATGTTGCCAGCCACATGTTAACGTGAATTTATATTCTTTGAACCGAAACTAAATCTTTGAACTCTGTAATATATGAATGTTAAAAATTCTAAACTTTGCAGTTTATCTGCATTTTATTTAAAACTGTTTAATTGCAAACTGTTCGTACCTTCTAGTTTATACTTGTAAATCCTTGAACATTTAAATACAACATTTTTGAATTAAAACTCTTTTAAACTTTAATCTTAGAAGATTAAAATTTAAGAGTTCCACTTTGAATGCTATTATTTGTTTTTTATTTGTTATTTATTTAAATAGAAAAATGTTTAGACTAGAGTTCAATTTTTGAAATTCTATTGGTTGGTAAAAATATTTGCGAACCAGGAAAAAAACGGGAAATGATCGGGATTATTTTTCTTCGATTGAAACGGTCAACCTGTGAATTGCACTGTTTAGCCGTTAAAGGGATTTTTTAAATCAAATTTTTCGCAAGAATAACAAATACTATGTATGTTATTGAAAATTCGTTAGAAATAAAATTTGCATACCTTTTTGAGACAAAAGTTTGAATGGGTTATATTTCATCTTATATGAACATAGTTTGGCCGAAAAATATAATATTTTATTCATTGAAAACATTTTTAATCTAAAAAACTATGACAGTGGTCATCATAAAAGTGTATAATGTTATAATTATCTACGAAGGAAAATCTTGAGAGTAAGAATGTCGCTATCTCACATAGGTGTGAGATAACGGGTAATTGTGATTATATTTGTACTCTGCTGATGCAATGGCAGGTTATTGAAACACAAGTCTTAAATGAATTATTCATTGAAGCAATATTCAGTCGTTTATCTATTTTGCGAGAATGAGGATGTTCTGTATATTCGGTCTCACTTTGGCGGTCATCTTTAATTCTATTGGTGAATATAATAATATAATACATGCATGCCTATTGGGAAAGTGACTACTGGCGCAGTACTGTGCCAGCACTGACATGGTCGGCGCAATAGTGACCGCCAGTACTGGCGCAGTGCTGGCAGGACCTTGGGATGATAACTATGTTTGTTACTGGCTTTCAGTACTGTACCAATGGTGGCAGCCAGTACTGGCGCAGTAATAGACATGAAGATAAGACAGAGTTAATCCGACGCTCGTTTAAGTTTATAACAAGAAGAGGCCTTCCCAAGATGTGTGAACTATAATATCGCTTGAAGGATAAATAAACTTTGTTTTACGTATGAATTTCTATACACTTATTACGAATTCAACAAAAATGACGATGGCTGATCCTTGACTAAAACTAAACATTTATACGATTGAACATTTTTAATCGTATCTGGGAAACCAATGAAGATTGTTTAAGTTTCTTCAGCTTAAATTAAAGACAATATTTCAGGGTCTATGTTATATAGTTTTCAGATTTTTGCAACACTTTTTTCTAGGCCATGCTAAAAGTTGAAGTCGAGGTACAAAATTTGAGAAATTCTTGAATTTTTTTAAAAACTTTCCACGTTCTGTCTTCTCTTCAAAACGTCAAAAATATAACTGTTAGGCACTGTTCGACGTGATTTTTATACTGCGCCAGCACTGATGAGCTAAGATTTTCTGGACATTGGCAAGACCACTGGTTCAGTACTGCGCCAAATGTAAGTTACATCTCGATGCAGGCATTTCGCATTGGGTAATTCTTATATTATTTGATATAATACATGTCATATAATGTTGTATGTTAGCCATTTTTCATATTTACACAGTAAAATTGAGAGATTTACTCTTTTACAATGGTCTAATTTTAGTCTGATTTTGTTTGCTTAAATTGACACTCTCCTCAATAAAAAGTACGCGACAGAGGTTTTCTGAGAAAAATCAAGGAGATTCTCGGTGAACGCACTTTGTTTTTTTTATTCAAAAAGCTGGTTTATTCTATTTTTGTTTAACATTTAATATAATTATGTCATTCAATGGTTACTTATTCCTACTTTTCAATCAAAACGACGTATTTTTATTACTACTCTTTTCGACCATTGTACATTTTATTAAAGTTCTTTATACTTAAATAGTTTTTAGTATTTTTATTCTTAAATTAAAGTAGGAATTAGGTGTTTCGATAAAAAATTTCGAAAATAAATGCGAAATACTAGGTGATGCAGTCAGGCATTTCACGAATACACCAAACTCTCGCTTTCACTCATCCCGTTCTCAGCCTTCGTTAAACTTCTGGCTCACGCAGTTTCTTAGAGGAGAAGGGCAAGAGCGGTTACGACATTATATGCATATGTAGCGAAGGAACTATAACAAAGACACCGAACGTGTCAGCGGGTTACGGATAGAGGACCCCTGTTCCAAGGGCTTCTGCTAAATATGGTTACAAAATATAATAGGCAGTCGCGGACAATTGTAGAGGGGTGGTCTCGAAGGAATAAACCCCCAAGCTAAGGTGGGAAAACCGTGTCGAAAGCTAAATGGCACCTAGGTGAAGTGTCTAGAATGGAGACTCTAGGATACCGGGCGATCTATCAGAGTAAGCAGACTTTTGTTTGACAACACCAAACAAAGTTGCAGAAAGTGCGGTTCAAAACAATAGAACGCGCAGGCCTCGCGATAAGGGGTCGTTCAACAATTCCGACCACTCTAGAGCTGGAGGAGCGAATGAAGGTGGACTCAATGCGATGGATCGTAAGAATCTCGGGAACTTTATGTGGACGGAGCTACTAAATGACAACTTGCTAGAGTGCTAGTATGCGACTGTGGCTCCTGAACTTGGTTCCATCGCACGACTCCATAGTTTCTGGTGCGAGAAATACCCAGAGGTATCGCACGATTGCACCCGGAATATTCTGTTAAAATAATCGTACTTATCACCGTTGCCCTTGGAGATGACAAGCTTTCACTGGCTAGTAGCCTGAAAAGCATTCCTGCGTTTACAGAAATTCTCACCTGTAAACAAAGAAACGACATTGAAAGTTAATTGCCAATTAAGTTAATTGCCAATTAATTAAAAAATAAAAATTTTATAATAAAAGAAAAGGGAAATAGGTTTCAAACGTTGCTTGCAAACGAGGTCTTGTTTTTAAATACTATACCCTTGACATCATAACATATTTTAACCCAAAGTGTGGCTAAAATTAACTAAATGTAAAAAGCGTCTATTAATACTGTGTATAATGTTCTTTTCTTCTGAAATGATACGTTCTGCAAAAAAAAAATTGAATTCAGCCACAGGTACAAGAGATTAATCTAAAAAAAGAATCCTCTATTTCTTCTTGTAGAATGCAGTTCCAAATCCGACAGAAATCCTCTCAGCGAAAGTAATCATGGCCCTTCTTCTTCTGCTGCTCCTGACATACAGCATGCGTCTGACCAAACTTCTACAGAGGAGTATCGTTTTCGGGCAAGGTCCCGGTCTCCTGCTAGCAGGCCTCCTGATAAAGTACTTGGATATTCACTTAAAGAGCTTGGATATATTCGGCTCATTCCTCGCACAAATCAGAACATTCGATTCGAATTTCGAAGTTACATTTCTGTAGCTGGTACACCAATTCTTTGGAAAACAGGCAAGAATCGATATGGTCCCGTGCCAGCCCAAGAACATATAGTATTATCATCATCTAATGGTGACATTTTTGCAATATTAGATTATAGCGGGTTTCTTCGTGGAATATATAGAAAATCAAACAACAACCTGAGAGTAAAAATGAACATGATAAGCAACGCGATTGATAACTTGACCCCAGAAGAAATTAGGGATTGTCCACTAGGAAAAAATCACCCAATTTACCCACACAGTTTTATTAAATCTTTTGCTAATAACGATTCGCTACAGTTCAAATGGAATCCTAATAGTGAAGCTATTTCTAGTTCTTCTTCGTCTGCCAGAGAGCATTCATCTGATGGACCTTCGATAGTTGAAGAGCCTCTTGTTCGTGCCAGGTCCCAGTCTTCTCCTGGCAGACCGCCTTCTGATCAAGTTTTTGGATATGGTATAGAACAACTTGGATATCTTCGACTTATTCCCTCCACAAATCAGAATAAAAGATTTGAATTTCGACGATACGTTTTTCCTACCGAGCAACCAATTCGAATGCGAATGGATCATGTTGGTCATGTTCTTGAGCCAAGCCGAAAATATATTGTATTATCAACATCCAGTGGTGATGTTCTTGCGATATTGGATTATAGTGGAACTCTGTATGGAATATATAGGACAGACAGAACTCATGCGCGAATAAAAATTAATATTTTAACCGGCGCAGTTAATAATATGTCTCCCGATGAAAAAAGGGATTGTCCAGTAGGCAAAAATTACCCAATCCAGAAAAATTTTACTAAAGCATTTTCAAACTACGATTCACTTCAGTCTGAACGGAATCCCGATGATGAACGTAATCCTGGTTATTCTTCTCCTGTAAGACAACATTCACTTGACAGGTCTTCTCCTCAGGAACCTCATCATGATGCCAGTTCCGGGTCTCCTCCGGGCAGGCCTCCTTCTTATGAAGTACTTGGACATAGACTTGAACAACTTGGATATATTCGGCTTATTCCGCAGATAAATCCGAATAGGCAATTTGAATTTAGAAGATACCTTTTCCCCGCTGATGAAGGAATTCAAGTAAGTTTTGAATATGGTAAATATGTGTCGGTGCCAACCCGAGAACACATTGTATTATCAACGTCCAATGGTGACGTTTTTGCTATACTAGAGTATACTGGGATTCTTCGTGGCATATATCTGGCAAATAGGAAACATTCTAGAATAAGGATTAACATGATAAGCGGTCTAATTGAGATTATGACCGCATTTGAGATGAAGGAATGTCATGTAGGCAAAACTTACCCAATCTTCCCACGTTGGTTTAAGAAAGCTGTTTCAAATGAAGATTCTCTACGATATGTGTATCATTAATTCAATTGAGGAAAAAATAACTAAAATGTAATATTCTTTGTAATCTGTAGTCGGATAAAAATAAAATTAAAAGATTTGAATCCTAATGTATTATGGTTATTCAGGATTCTTTCCTTTTAGTTTTTGCTAATCCCTATACGGAGATTTGCTAACGGAAAGCCAAGTGCTCGTAACATGTCTACTATACTATATAATATTTAAAAAACTGGAAAGACACTTGAGATCAATTGCATAGCTAGTTTAAATTCATACGTTTTGACAGCGCGTATTCCTCACACAAAATATAATTGGTACTTATTAGTAGAAGTCCTGTCAAAAACATATTGATGTACAGATTTGTAGCTCGTTTTTTAAGAGCGGCTTTTGCATTCTTGTATTTTCGTAGCTTATGCTATTTGTTCAAAAACGCTATTTTTTGTCCTTCTTTTCATTCTTTATGAATGAAAGATACGTGTTCTATAAAAAAATGGTTAACAACAACTGTGCAGCTCGTTCTTTGGAAGATTAACTTTTGTTCTCTAGTTTTTTTATAGCCTGTGCCGTTTATTCAGAAATTTTACTATTTTTTTATTTTGTATTGATAAAACAAAAATACGTGTTCTACCAAAAGATGGTTCATAACAAATTTGTAAATTGTTTTTGGTGCACAATTTTGTTCTATTAATGTTGTTTCATATTTTGCATGGTTTGATCAGAAAATGGAACTTAGGATTTTAAATTATTTTTGTGCGAACAAAATTTGAATTTTTAATTATAAAAAATATTCAAAATGATTTTACTTTTACTCAGGATGATGGAAGCCGCGAAAGTCATTTTTCATATAAAACCAATACAAGCTTGTTATGATCAAAATGCAATAATAAAAATTAAATTCCTTTAAACTTTAACTCATAATTTTCCGAATTCTAGTCTGAAAGTATTTAATTCTGCGATCTTCTAATTGACCATTTTTTTATTTCGATTACTTTGCATTTTAAATTATTAAATTTTAAACATTTTTATTTAGATATTATACGCATTTCACTCCATTTCACTTGATTCGAAGTATTGTCCTTCTTTATAATTTTCTTTCATCTATGATTGTTTTATTTGGAATTTTTTCATTCAGAACTTTTTTTTTCTTTTTAGCTAATTTATAAGGCTTTACATTATAATTAGTAATTATTGTTCATTCTGTTAAAAAATATTTTTATTCATATAACCAAAAATTTCGTGATGCGTGGTTTTTGTTTCTTTGGTAGAAGGAAAAATTAAAAATGTATATTAAATAATTTTTGGACAACCGAAACAAAATACAAAAATAATACTAAGATATGTAGTAAATATGAGATAATAGTAAGGGGTTCGCTCAAAAAAGAGCTAACAATTTGTTATCAATTACTTTTTCATAGGATGCTTGGTTCTTATTTTATTCATAAAACTGAATTAACCAAAATTGCTCATCCAAAAAAAGCTACAAATTAGTTACTAATTATTTTTTGTAGGATGCGTAACTCTTGTTACATTCTTAAAAGCATCTTTAAAATAGAAAACTTAAGTTTTTACATCAAAAACTAGTTGAAGAAAAAATCAACAAAATTTGTTTCGCCAAAAAAAACTAAACATTTTATATTTATCATTTTTTTTAGGATGCGTATTTATTTCTTTTATCGTAAAGAATAAAGTTAAACATAAAAGAATTTTATCTTTGGACAAACGTCACAAAATATAAAAAAATAATGGACAAAAGTTGCTCACCCAAAAACGAGCCAAGCGAATTTTTAAGCAAAAAAGTTGTTTAAGCAAAAAAGATCTCTGAATTTCTTATAAACTTTTGTTTTAAAAAAATATTAAAAATGGTTTAAATTGCCTTTTTGTAAAAACGATATTTCCCCCCTTAATACATGACTTAATTTAAATTATATGTGGCACATATATAGTATACATTAGAAGTTAAGAGATTTCAAAACCAATCATTATGCAAAAATAATTGGAGAAAACAAAATAATATTTAAATAAAGTATTTTAAAAAATGTTTATGATACATTTTTCATGTATTTTGGTTAAATTAAAATAAACCGATTAAATTTTTGATATTTACTGTAAAATAAAACATTTTTCAATTATTGAAAATCTTCTCTTGTACGAAAACTTTTCTCATTGTCATATCTAGTGACTTGTACATTATGTTAGTTCCAACAAAAAGTCTTACTTTTTTCTGAAATGGCGTCACACATACTTAAAATCAATAAGTAAACTCGCGATATTTATCCTTGATATTCCGAAATATTTTATATCGGAATTCAAACAATCACAGAATTTTTATGATTTTTTTCAGTTATGCCGTATAATTTATAGAGATTTGAGCGAAATTAAAAAAATTAAAGGATGAAATTAACATCAAAACAAAGTTGCCAATTCAATTCTACATGCAAAATCGAATAAAATAAATAGCGATAACTTATAGAAGGCAATTCCTAATTTATTCTTGGTTATTTTTTTAGAGAAAATTTTTGATTACTGATATTTGGAAGAATTTTTGTACTTTTATGCTTTTAAACTTCATTTCTATGTAAATAATAAGCAAGTCATAAAAATTATAATATTTATCATAATAATAACATTCTAAGAGGCTTGAAAAATCTTAATTGAACTTTAAATGAGTTCATAAAATTTTAAAGGTACCCTTTCATTGGATTTCATAAATAATGTAGATTAGGTAATTCGTATATAACAAAATAAAATCTGCCATAAAGAAGAAGTACTTTTTCGGAGGCGTGTATTTCTATGCTTCTTTTATCTTAAAAGCCTCGAGTAATTTTTTACTCAAGGGTAAATGGATCCCAATATTATATTTTACCATCAGTGAAATTTTACTGTTATAATTAGGAAAATGGTTTCAGCCACCTCAAAAGTTTCATAATCAAATAAGAATAATGTGTCTGTGTACCATTAATTCCGTTTAAAAAAATCTAAACTAAAAAATAATATTTTTTCTTACTCAAAGTCAAATAAAAATGGATTCAAATAAATGGAAAAAATACTTGTACAAACTATGCATTTCTTTATTTTGAGCTTAAAAACTGACCCTAAAACTTAAAAATAGTCAATGAAATGAACGAATGTTAATAATAACATTTGTTTAGGGAATTTGAAAATTATTTAAACAAATGTGTTCGAACTAGCAATGTTTACGGTATGTATCGTAACTCTAACCGCTTTTACAGCTGGTTCAGGCTTAGCGTTACAAAAAATTTCGTAACCATAGACAAGTTTATAAAAATTATCCAGGAAAAAAATTTTGTTAAATATAGTTTTATTATATGTGCTTGACATGAAATGGGTTCACCGTGTACTAAGGTGGAAATGACTTTGTCCCATCATGCGAGAATACAACGCTGGTTTGCCAATCATTTTGTGATTCCTGACCACTTTAAGGAGATTATCTCTGCCAATTGCGTGTGGCCATATTAAGGGCCGTCAGATCTTTCTTCGTCCATTAAACCACCCCAAATAAGCAGAGTAGAGCCGGGAACTCTAAAAAATGCCCAGGTATGTATAACTGTTTCAAATTTGCTTCAACCAGAAGCATTGATATTCCGGTTATCCATATAAAATACATGAGTGACCTTATGCTGGCGATGATAAGCGTGGCCACCGAGGTTTCTAGAAGAACTTTGTAAAGCGTGATATAGAGGAAGAAATATTATGAAAAAAGGCAGAGGGTTCATGTTATCGCCCTACAAGACACCCGGCTGAAAGATGACGTTATTCGTTGTCACGCGATAATTTCCAGATGAGATAGTAAATCTAGTTTTCAAGAGAGGCAAGCATCTCTGTATACATCTCACTATATGTGGATGAACCTTTAAGCTTTCCAACAGACATGTAATAAGTCTATAACAAGTTGAATCAACATGTTGCCGGTGATTAAACCAAGGAATTGACATGACGCGCTGATGGCCTGCTGGCTCTTTCCAGAAACACATTAAAATTAGCAAGTTCTCTTGTTAGCCTGCTACATCTTTTTCGAGCCACGTTTGTACATCTTTATCCACATAGGCTTAATTCTTCGAGAAATCTTGTAGTTTGGAGCAACTGTAAGGATATAAATTGTGTTTAAACCAGCTATTAGCCTGTAATTTTTTGTGTAGGGCAAGTTATCTCTTCTCGGTAGGGTAGGAATATAGTGCGCCCTAACGTCAATCACTGCAGAATAGGTTTTCTGAATTTAAGTATGAGGTGAATATGCGAGCCAGATGTTTATTTGCAGAAATAAACTTCTTACACCAGAATTCCTTGATGCTATCTGTTCCTGCAGCGAAAAACTTCTTTAAACACCTAAGTGCCTTTTTTCACCTCATCGGCATGGATTAATGCACATTCTCACTCAAAGATGTTATGACATTTTCGCAAAACTCCTTAAAGCGGATGATATTATCAGTATTTTCTGTCATTAAATGACTTTCGGGATCTTGTATACCGCTTTCCAAAAAGTATCTACCTTGTTGCGCACACCTGTATTTTATCAACAATATGCTGCTTGATTTAAAGCAGCTTTGACTTTTTCAGTGTGTGGTTTAAGATTCTATGTTCTTGTAGAAACTCTCGAACCCTTTCCGTGAATTGTATGCCAGATGATGTGTAAACAATCACACACTGAACACGCGACGAATTCTATCTTCCTAATTTAATGTTCTTGTTCTATTGATGTAGGCGTCGTTTGGTCTCTAGTCCATCATCAATTTCAGCCTTCGATTTGAAGAAGCCAAACCTCTCTAAGCACTATAAACTGAGAAATTGATGTTCTGGTGGTCTGGAAGGATATCCTTGAGTGAATTCGTCTACTAAATTTGGGCGTTTCGCTGGTTTGTCGTCGTGCTTCTGTCCAAATTATTTTCAGCAACCCAAACTCTAGGGTAATTGGCACTGTTAACCAATTGATTGTCGGTTGCTCTGCCCGTTTGGTCTTCTTTGCATCTGCAAATGTTACAACAAAGGACACTTAGGTAGTCGCAAAAAGTCTTTCGGTAGTTTAAGGGAAAGTCTTCAAGTTACATACATTGTTTGAATGAGATCTTTACTTCAATTTGTAGACCTTTTTTAGATGAACAATTTTATGCATTTTTTTCTATCTTATATTACATAGTTAGGTCAAAAAATAGAATTGTCTATTTTTTAAAAAGTATTTTCGATTAATGAACTAGAACTGGTGGTCAAAAATAGCTAGTTTCCTATAGCTTTTTTCTTCTTTAGATCTTAAAAAGTGTAATAAAGAAAAATTCAATTGTCTAATTTCTTTGTATTTGAAGTATTTTTTCTTACAGGTGTCATTTTCCGTTAACAAAAATCCACTCAAACCTTCTAAGAGCCACTTTTACACGAGGCTTTGCACGAGGTTGTTCTACGCAACAAGTCACAGAGCCCACACAACTACGCGCTACGTTTGCTTTTATTGCTCTTACATAGGAAACTAGTAGGGGTCGAAAAAATCCCTCATTCTGAATTTATCTTAGATTTTGTCGGCGTTGGAAAACAATGACTTTTTAAGAGAACAACATAATTTTTTATCAAATAGCCTAATTTTAAACCTGCCAAGATGAATTTATTCAGAGATAGTTAATTTATAACCTAACAAAATGATTTTAAAAGTACTAGATTATTTTAAACCAACAAAGATCCATTTTAAACCTGATAGTAAAACCGAAACAAATGAATGTTTCAATTTTCCACCAAACAGTTGAACTTGCTTGGACATTCACTTATACAACTTAGATGTATTAGGCTCATTCCCCGCACAAATCGGAAGATTTGATTTTAATTTCAAAGTTATATTTTTGCAGCGATAACCCAGTTACTAGGAAAACAGACGGAAAAAACTATAGTCCGGTCCCCACCCAACTCATTGTATTAGCAGCATCCAGTGGTGACGTTTTTGAAATATTAGAGTATAGTGGGGTTTTTCGTGGAATAAATGTCAATGAAGTTATTCGAGAGTAAAAATAAACATGATGAGCGGCGCAGTTTATTATTGGACCTCAGATGAAATTAGGGAATGTACAGCAAGCAAAAATCACTTAATTTTCCCAAAAAGTTCTATTAAAGCTTTTACAAGTTTCGATTTGCTACACTGTTAAAAATTTCTCTTGGAAGCTTCCACTAAATGTATTGAAATTATATTTCCGAAACGTAAGGTAACGCTACAATACACAATGTTGTAGTTTTTAAAGGCTGGCATTGTTTTGGTATCTCACATGATTTAGAATTTCATAATACAAGTCCTCGAAAAAAAATTTGACATGGCCAAAACTTTAATTAATAGAATTCCTGGAATTTACATGAATTTATGGAATTCATATAATTTGCGGAATTCAGAAAATTTACACAGTTCACAGAATGCCAAAAATTTACAGAATTCATTGAATTCAACAAAATTCATTTACAGAATTCACAAAGTTAAAGAAAATTATAGACTTTACGGAATTCAAGCAATTTACGGAATTCACAGAATCCAAAGAATTCACGGAAATAAAGAAATTCATGGAATTCATGGAATATAAAGATTTCGCGGAACTCTAAGAATTTATTAAATTCAAGAAATTCACGGAATTCATAAACAATTCTAAGAATTCCATGAATTCCACAAATTACATAAATTTCGTGAATTGCGTCATTACTATAAATTCCGAGAATTCTGTTAATTCCTTGAATTCTATAAATACCGTGAACTGCATGAATTCGATGAATTTCCTAAAATTCCGTGAATTTTTGAATTCCGTGATTTCCGTGAA
This sequence comes from Belonocnema kinseyi, assembly GCF_010883055.1. Classification (NCBI taxonomy): domain Eukaryota; kingdom Metazoa; phylum Arthropoda; class Insecta; order Hymenoptera; family Cynipidae; genus Belonocnema; species Belonocnema kinseyi. The sequence goes on from NC_046657.1 coordinate 65,203,011, forward strand.
GACCTTGAATTGCGCGATATTAGTGAATTCCTCGAAATCCATCAATTTTGAGAATTGTGTGAATTACATGAATTCCATGGATTCCAGAAATTCCTTGAATTCTATGAATTCCGGAAATTTCATTAATTATTCAAACCCCATCAATTTGATAAATTTCGTAAATTCCTACATTTTCACGAATTCAGCGAATCCAGTGAATTCGATAATTTTAGTGAAGTCCGAGAACTGCGTAATTTCATTGAATTTCTTAAATTCCGTGATTTCAGTGAATTCCTTGAATTTCATCATGTCCGTAAATACCATAAATACCGTGAATTCCTTTAATTTACTGAATTACGCGAATTTTCTGAATCCAGTGATTTTCATGAATTCGTTGAATTCCATGAATTTCGTGAATTCCTTAAATTCCATAAATTCCGCGAATCCCATTAGGTTCGTGCATTCTTTTAATTTCATAAATTCTTTGAATGTCATGAATTTCGTAAATTTAATGAATTCCTTGAATTTCTTAATTTCCTTGTTCACAATTTTCTTCTTACGAATGCTCTGACACATGTATTGGAATGCTGGATAGTTACTTCACGATTCACAACACTCACAATGCAGAAATCTTGCAGAAGTGTTGTAGAATTCCAAACATTTTCAACAGTGTACATTTTAAATATAATCCCAATGGTGCACATAATTCTGATTTATATTGCTTCACGAAAGACATAAAAATTTTAAAGATCTCTTCTTTAAGTATGAAGTTTTACTGCATAGTCGTTAGCAAATTCAAATGCCACGTCCATAAGCAAGGAGAATAAAAAGTAACCTGAAGAGGCTCTACGTTGTGAAACAAAAGCTAGTTTTGAATAACTTATAGATTAGTAAATCGAAAAACCAACATCTGCAATATATTTAATACACTGATTAAAAAAATGAAAAAATAGTACTCGAATCCTGGTTTTTCTTCCTCTACCACACAACAATCACCTGACCGGACTTCTCAGGAGCCTTCTCTGGATGTAAGGTCCAGGTCTCCACCAGACTGGCCACCTTATTATGAAGTACTTGGATATGAACTTGCAAAACTTTGATACATTCGAATTCTTCCCCCGATAAATCCGAACTGGCCAATCGAATTTTGAATATTCGTTATTTCTTACGATAAATAAATTCAAGTCATATAAGAACATAATAATTATGGGTCCGTGCCAACCTGAAAATACATTGTGTCATCGAAATCCATTGGTGACGATTTTGCAGTAATGGATTATACTGGGATTCTTAAGGTAATATATCTAGCAAATAGATAGACAACGCGGACAGACCCAAACCGAATCAAAACCCCTTATTTCTGAAACAAGAAGTCCAAATCTTCGAATTTTACAGAAATTGGCGACATTTAATTTTCACGTAAAACGAATACCTATTATTAGAGATATCAATGTTATGATTATAATGATCATAATAAAAATTTCAAATGCTAAAATTATTAGCGAAGGAAACTCTTGACCCTAATAATGTCGTTATCTCCCATGGATATGTAAGATAACACCTACCAATGTATATATTTGTACTGTGATGGTGCGATGGAATATTCCTTTTGACCCAGTTGTTAAATAAATTATTCACTCAAGCATTAATTAGTGTTGTTTCCACTTTGCGAAAATGAAGATGTTGCATATTTTCGGTTTTGCTCTTGCGGTCATCTTTAATTCTATTGGTGAATATAATAGTATATGTATGACTCTTATTATATTTTAGATAATACATGTCATGAAATTTCATAGAATAGCCATTTCTCACTGTTACACTGCAAAAATTAGAGATTTGTATTTTAAAAGTATCAATTTTTTCTCGTTCTATTTTTCAATAGGATAGTCTCATGCTGCTATTTTGACAGCAAAATAAACGTTTCTGGGAACCTACCAGTGGTCTAATTTTAGTAACACCTGAGAATGTTTTTTTTTTTAGTATTATTCTAGTTTATTATTCTAGCTCATTCGCACTTAAAACATACATTCACTAATAGTGTACCTCTTCACCCCTTTGGTGAGTAATATACTATTGAGCTCAGAACAACCCACAGACAAAAATGCTACGAAAATCGTTCTACGGAAGTTCCATATGTAAATTCTACAAACACTTTTACAAACTAAGTTTTATTTCCGGTGACTAGATGCCCTTTTGGATATCATTTGCTGGACGTAGCAACCTTGCACCAGATATGCAAAGGTATCTTCTTCGAGAAAATTATACCACTTGCGTCAAATCTTCCCACCGACTGTAAGTTCCTCGAGGGCACGATATCGAAACAATGCACCTGATGAAAAAACACATTTTCTAGGAATTAATTTAGGTTTTACAGTATTTTTGTCGCCATGGAGTATAGTTTCAACTATAGCCACCCTAAAGTACTGTAAAAATCGGAGTGTTCCCAGACATTCGTTCCATCTCATGTCCTCGAGGAAACCACTTGAGAGATTGTAAAGTAATGTTGAAAACAAACTTCCCTGAAGGATTTGTGTTTTGTATACCTGGGGAATAGGACATATTCCGTACCCGCGAGACACCCACTCCAGGGACCTTAAAGTATTTTAAAAACCATATTCCCCTGAAGAAAATGTGTGTTTACACCTGAGTCATTGACTAAATCTTGCAATATTGAGACATCCACACCAGGGTCCCTTAAGTGCTACACTGGGTCCATGATTTACCTGAACAACATTTCTAAATGTTGTTCAGGTAATAAAACCCCCGAATTGCGGTCCCAGTGTATAAAAATTAGATTTCCCGAAAGACATATTTTTTTATACCTGGGTCCCTGGTTGAACCTTGCGTCATCTAGAAACCAACCCCAAAGCACTAAATGTACTGCAAAAGTCAGGTTATCGTAAAAAAATTTTGTTTTATTGCAACTAAGGCATGTATAGAAGATGTGTTTTTAGTTCCTGTTACATGAGTTGGACTAGAGGATTTTAAGATACGGATGAATTCGACTTGAAAGTTCGTTTAAAACTGAAAGCTTTCGGGAAACAAGTTTTAAACCCTAGAACAGATGTTCATTTTGTAACTTTGAAGATATATTATGATGTTCTCTAAGGTAACTTCAACGATGAAGATATTTCAGACTTATCTACTGCAATAATTTATTTTCGGAACGTCAGTGTACCATCTGGAGAGGGCCGCTCAAAATATTTACTTTATTGATATTTCATCAAACAGTTCTTTCTGAAACCTAGAAATGCATTTTCTACAAAGTATCCACATTAAAAAATGTTTTTAATGCTTTTCGAAACATTTAATTAATATTTATGAACTTCTTCTAAAACAAAATAATTTTTTTTCCTTGTCCTAAATCATTTTAGGAAAATTTGACACACAGCGTCCCAGCCGTTTCAAAGGAAGTTTTGTTTTTAAATACTATTTCTTGAAATCTTAATCATTTTTAACCCAAAATATGGTTAAAATTAACTTAAAGTAGTTGTCGTGCCAAAAGTCCGATATCTGTGAAGGAAATTTTTCTATGATTTTAAGGACCCAGATATTATAACTGATGCCATTCCAGATAAAAAACATTATATTTTTATGAAAAATTTTTAAATTCAGACCAAAACACATTTAATTTTACCATTGTTTCTGCAACTGTATTTTTTCTGAACATCGCTTCTTACCAATTTTTGTAAAAAGATTGCATTTTAATAATTGACAGTTTTTCATTTGTTTTTCATTTGAAATGGCATAAGCTATAATATTTGATTGTTAAAATCATTGAAAAACAATTTTCTTCAGATATCTGACTTTTGACACGACAACTACATTAGTATGACTCACGTTTATTAATGGTGTGCCTAATGCTCTCTCCTTTTGAAATGATTGTTTGGTAACTGTGATTTGACAGTAAAAGATGAGAAAAATATACGTTCCATAAAATTGAACATACTAAAAAATACTTGGTTATTGAAAAAAGGAGCTATTACATTTAAAAATTATTTCGCATAACTTTGGTTGAATCTTTACAAAGATACGATCTGCAAAAAAACATTGAATCAGCAGTAGGTATCAGATATAAATGTTGTTAAGAAAACAGAATCCTCTATTTCCTTTTGCAGAATGCAGTTCACAGTCGAACAGAGATCCTTATAGTGGACGTAATCCTGGTCCTTCTCCTTTTTCTGCTGCTGGCAAACAACATACGTCGGACCGAAACTTTACAGAGGAATTCCCATTTCGTGCTAGATCCAGGTCTCCTCCTGGCAGGCCTCCTTCTATTGAAGTACTTGGATATTCACTTAAACAACTTGGATATATTCGGCTCATTCCCCGCACAAATCAGAACGTCCGATTTGAATTTCGAAGTTACATTTCTGCAGTTGACACACCAATTCTTTGGAAAAAGGGTGGAAATAGATACAGTCCATTACCAGCCCAAGAACATAATGTATTATCAGCATCAAATGGTGACATTTTTGCAATATTAGCGAATAGTGGCGTTCTTCTTGGAATATATAGGAAAGAAAACCGCAATTTGAGAGTAAAAATAAACATGATAAGCAGCGCGATTGATAATTTGACCCCAGAAGAAATTAGGGATTGCCCAGTAGGCAGAAATCACCCAATCTTCCCACACAGTTTTATTAAAGCTTTTGCAAATGACGATTCGCTAAAGTTCAAATGGCATCATAATTTCGTACTGAATCCTGGTTCTACTTCTTCTGCCAGACAGCATTCACCTAACGGATCTTCTACAGCTGAAGAGCCTCTTGTTCGTGTCCGGTCCGAGTCTCCAACTGGCAGGCCACCTTCTGATAAAGTACTTGGATATGCAATACAACAACTTGGATATGTTCGGCTTATTCCGTGCGCAAATCCGGAACAGCGATTTGAATTTCGAAGGTACGTTTTTCCAACCGACAAACCAATTCGAATGCGAGTAGATCATATAGGTCATGTGCTTGAGCCAAATCGAGAATATATTGTGTTATCTACATCCACTGGTGATATTTTTGCAATATTGGATTACAGTGGAACTCTTCGTGGAATATATAGATCAAATAGAACTCATGCACGAGTAAAAATTAATATTGGAAGCGGCGCAGTCAATAATATGTCTCCTGATGAAAAGAATGATTGTCCAGTAGGCAAAAATCGTCCAATCTTACCAAACTATTTTACTGAAACATTTTCAAACCACGATTCACTACAATCCAACTGGAATACCAATGTGGAACGTTATTCTGGTGATTCTTCTCCTGTCAGACAACATCCACCTGACTGCATTTTTTCTCAGGAGCCTCCTCTTGATGCCAGGTCCATTTCTCCCCCAGAAAGGCCTTCTTGTCAATAATTACATAGATATAGACCTTAACAGCTTAAATATATGTTCGGCTCATTCCCCAGATAAATCCGAATGGTCTATTTAAATTTCAAAAATACGTTTTTCCGGCTGAACAAGTAACTATTCGAGAATAAAAATAAACATGATAAACAGTCAAATTGAGAATACGACCACATTTGAAAGGAAGGGATGTCATGCAGGCAAAACTCAACTAATCTTTCCACGTTATTTTACTAAAGTTTATTCAAATGAAGATGCTCTGCAGCATGTTTATCATTAATTCAAGAGAAATAAGTTAAATTAAAATTAAATATCCTTTGCAATCTGTACTTTTATCAAAATTGAAATTAAACATTTAAATGTCAATGTATTATTGTTATCAAGGATTCTTTTTTTCTAGCTTATGCCAATCCCCATACGGGGATTCGCTAATAAAAAGCTAAGTGCTCATTAAATAATAGCCATGTAACTATAAATACAAACAAAAATACATTTGAAACACATTTAAAACATACTAATAAAAAAAATTGTGGCCGTTTGTTTGCAAATGTTATTTTTGAATTTTTAATTTTGTTTTTTATGAATAAAACAAAAACTACGTGTTTTATCAGAAAAGGGTTAATAACAAATTTGTAGATTTTTTTTTTTGGTGCACAATGTATATCTATTAATGATGTTTGAAATCTTGCATAGTTTTATATAAAAATAGAATTCTAGATTATTTTTTGTGCGATCAGAATTTAAATAAAAAAGAAATCGAAAAGCTGTTGGGATAGTCTTTCGAAAAGGGCTTCCAAAAGCAACTTTTTTCTTCTCTGAATTTTTTTCGTATAGTGCATTTTTTGGCTTATACGAAGCCTCTATTAAATTAAAGAAATGTTTTAAAAGCTTTTAAACACTTTTTTAATGCTTTTACTTGGACTGAGGATGATGGAATCCACGAAAGTCT
>NC_046657.1:65209382-65226033 GCF_010883055.1 Belonocnema kinseyi
CTGAGAAACTGCGGAAGCCAGCAGTTCTAGGAAGCCCGACAACGGGGCGACTGAAAGCGAAGGTTTGGCGTATTGTCCTATTTCATAGTTTCATTGAATCTAAGATTGTTTGGTTTAGAAAATTTGTATTAAATACTGTTTGGCCAGTATACAATTAGTTATTTCTTTCATCGTAAAAAATGAAATTAAAAATAAAAATATTATATTTTTAGATAAACGAAAGGAGCTATGAAAGAATTAATGCAAAGAAATTTGTCACCCAAAAAAAAGCTATACACATACGCCATAAATAATTTTTTTATAAGATCTTAGTTTTTGTTTTAAACGCAAAAAATGGCATTAACAATCATTTTTTTTTGAAAAAACTACACAAGAGGTTAAACAAATTAAAATACAACAATTTTTCAAGCAATAAAGATCTACGATTTCATTCTGAAGTTTTTCTAGGAAAAAAAACGAAACAAATCTCCATCAAATGTAGAATAAAAAATTGGTTTTTTATACGATGCGCTCCTTTTTAATTATAAAAACAATGCAATGAAAATACGTCTGTTTAAATAGCGCATGTTATAGAATAGATAAACGTTTATTTTTTGGCCTGATGGCCTTAAAATATTGACTTGCTTACCCTTCCAGTTTATTTTACAAAATTTTCTCACATCTAAATATAACTAATTGAAATCCATCCACACCTTATAACTAATCCGCTCGCCTCTATATACTAACCTTCTTCGCTGATGTTTCCTTACATCTACTTCCTTTCCTATTTACAATCCTCCCTTCTTTATTCCTCTTTCTCCTTCCTTCTCTTCTTTTCATTTCATCTAACACCTCCCTCACCCATGCTACTGTCCTCTTATCTCCCCTTTAATTGAACATTACCTCCATGCTTATCCCACTCCTTACCACCTCTTCACATTGCTCCAACGAATGCTTAACTTTTGTATACACCTTCTCGCGCAATTCACATATTCTTTTCTCTCTAGAAATCCAAAACCAATTATAATTCTCCACGCAACTGCACGTCATTCTCGCTACAAGTTCCTGACTTCCTTGCTCTCCTTCCTCTCACAAATTTTTCGCTCTCTTCCTTAGCATTATCCACACATAGTTCCCTTTATACCTTGACTCTCTTATTCTCTGCTCTCCTTCTGCCTTCTCTTTCTCCATGACATTCTTTTGGACAAATCACATACCTTCCTTCGTTCCTTCCTCATGCATTCTTCTCACTTCATCCATCTGCAATCGATTCGTTTTAAAATACTTTTTCCTTTTTACTTCCATCTTTACACCAGTACGTCTACTTAACCAGCTTACTTTCCCCCTCTTGCAAAAATTTTTCCTCATATTTACAGGCTAGTATCCTAGTATATATATGATATATATATATATATATATATATAGTTCATCGTATTCCTTGCCAAACCCACTGTCCACTTTAAATACTTCTCCTGCATCCTATTTACCTTCTCACTTACTTTTCACCCCCACACCACCACTCCGTAAAATAACACTCCCTTGCATATACAAAATCACATAGTCCATCACTGATACACTAATCTAACTCACATCGGTTTATTTTCCCTCTTCGTCCCCTTTTACCATAACATTCGCCACGGCCCAGCCTATGTCCTCCATCCAGTCTCTTAGAATCTCCCCTTCTTTATTTATTATCTCGTCCTTCGATTTTCTTTCGAAGCTCTCCCCTTTCTGGTACAAAACCCCTTCTTCTCCAATTCTCGCATTAAAGTCCCCCACCCTCTAGTACCACCAAAACCCTCATCTCTCTCTCTCTCTCCTAGTAAGTTTTCCACACTTCCTCTAATCTTTTCCGTCCCGTTCTTATTGCACACAGTTACAAACTTATACATTACCCCTCCTATCTTTACAGCCCTCATTTGCACGCCCTCTACCTCTTCCTCTGCATGAACTTCTTCCCTTAATCTATCCCTAACCCCCGTTGGGGTTAGGAATGGCGACTTTTGCTCGACTCTATCCCATTACTTTCTCTCTACCCACGTCTCTACTAGTCCAATTACATTAAATTTCTGAATATACCTCCGTACATCTTCATCATTCCTCTATACTCCTCCTACGTTTCAGTACAACACCTTTGACACTTATCCCTCTGCTTTAATCCCCCCACTATTTTGCACGAAACAAACTCCCTTGCCCTTGCTTCAACATCTCCTTTTCCTCGTCCTATACTCACGTTTTCTCCTCTTTTTCTATTTGTCGATACTCTACCTCCGCCGCTCTCTCGTTGCTCCTCTCCTTCCTAGCTCTATCGTTTAGAATTCTCTGCACATCCCTTTCCTTCTTCGTTGAATCTTGATTGATGAAAAGCTTCTTGTACTTTACCCTATTTTTGTTACGCTTTACCGCCAGTTTTTCTTCCCAGCTCTCCAGTTCCACCACCACCACTACTTCATTGTCCTTTCTCCCGTCCATCATAACTTTCCTACCCTGGCCTTTAACCCACCCTATACTAAAAATAAAATTCAATCCAAAATAATTCCATAATTTTTATTGAAAATTCATTCGTTTGGTAAACACTTATTTCTAATGGCTGACAATTTATCTTTCTAGATTTAAAAATCATATATTTTGCTAAAAATTGAAGTATGTTTTTGCAAACTTGATTATTTTGTTTAAAAGTCGTTCTTTTGTGTTAAAAATTCATCCTGTGTTGTGAATATTGAACTTCTTGCGATGAAAATTCAACGGCCTTCTAAAAATATCGTTTTTTGGTTTAGAATTTCGTCTATTTCTTTAAAACTTTGACTATTTCATTGAAAAATCGTCGAGTTTGACTGAAAGTTGAAATGATTATTTTTTGAAGCAAGATCTTGGATCAAAATTAATTTCTTCAAAATAAAAATTCATATATTTGGTATAAAATCTTTTTTTTTGTAGTTTATGGATAGACCAAAATAGGATGGAAATTTATTTTCTATCTGTATTTTTTTAAGTTAGAAGATTTATTACATAATTTACTCGATAATTCAGCTCTACAATTAAGAACAAATATGGTATCCGTAACTGTAACGATGAATTTGTACCTAAAGAGCAAAGCAAAATTAACATTTTTTTCTTCATACATGACTAAATATAAATATTGATGTTGCACACATATGGTAGACATTATTAGATAAGAGTTTTCAAAACCAATCATTATGCAAAAAAAATTTGGGAAAAAAACAATACTTAAATAAAGTATCTGAAAAATGTTTAACATGCTCCTGGAATTCAAACAATGATATATAAAAATTCTTTGAAACAGTGATTTGTAAGATAATTTTTTCGTTCAAAAAAGAAAGAAAAATCACACTAAAATTGCTGCTTTAATTTTGCAATTAAAAACGTACTTGATATTTTTTTAAATAAACATATTTTGCTGTTCATGATTTTATGCGACGACAGAGAAACTGGAAAAACCTTTTTAACTTTCGGAGATATTAATGTTAAAGTCTAGTCGCGTAGCATCAACATGCATGCACAACGAAAGACACATTGGGGCAAAATCAAATAATATAATTAACGATAACTTCTAGAAAGCCATTCCTAATTGATTTTAGATTCTGTTTTTTGTTTTTAATAACTTGTTATTGAATAAAAAATTTTAACCCGAAAAAGAGCTACATGTTTGTTGTAAATCACTTTTTGATAGGTAGCGTGGTTTTGATTTTAATAAAAAAAAATGATATCAAAGATAAAAATGAAAAGTTCGTGAAACCCCGATACACATTCTTATAGCGCGCGGCTCGCTTCGCTCATATGTTTCAGCTCGCCCAGAGTGCCCAACTGTTATTTCTCGCACTTCGCGCTCGATGATGAATTTATCTCGCGCTTTGCGCTCGGTCTTTGTATTCTTCGCACATGATTGTGCAAACCTTTTAAAATCAAAGCTCAAAACATCCACCACTGTAATTTTTTGATTAACAATTTTCTTTTTTAAAAGAGATTAGCTTGAAAGTTTGTGCACACTTAGGGCGGTATTCTGTCTGAGATTGCTTATTCAGGTATTGCAAAATAAAGCACAAATTGTACTTATCATGATTACTTTAATATCTGATTCTAATTTTGCATCAAATTATATTCTTAGCTTAGAAACATACAAATTCTTATTGCCTTTAAACTGTGTGCCAAAACAAAATCCAACCACGTTAAACACTTTTTTTTGTGACCCAGGTGTGTTTTAAGTGACTGTTAATGGCACTACAGAGCCCAGTGCATTAAGTTTCCTAGGGCTTCTTTCTTTCTGTTCTTAAAAAAATGGAAAAAAGAAGAACGTGTAAAAACTACTTGTGCATTCCCTTGTTTCAAATATAAAAACTGCTCTGTAAAAATGGAAAATGTGAAACGATATAAACGAATGTTAATAATAAAATTTGTTTTGGGAATTTGAAACTTATGTTAAAAAATTTGTTCTATATATATTTACGCCGTGTAAATTATGAAAATTAATTATGCTACTGAATTATTTACAAAGCTAATAAACTGATGCCACATTTCTATGTAAAAGAAATATAAATGACTCTTTATTGCATACCAATAAAAGAAACAAAGAAAAGTAGTTAGATTTTGTCAAAATTTTCGACAATTGTGACAATGTCTCTTTGCGAACATCTAAGAAATTCGTAAGAGAGACGTTAAATGCAAGACCTAGATACAATTTTATAGAGCCCCAATCTTACCATATTCTTTACACGTGATCGGCTCCTGAATCCATAACATCAATGGTACTAAAAAAAGGAAACTTTTACATAATCTACCGGCCACGTGCATCTAGTTGAGGTTAGGGAACGGAAGGTCCTTTAACCACCATTTTACAAGACCGGCCGTAAATAGCATTACCACGTCGTGAAACGAGTTTAAACATGTTTGTGAGTTGAGCACTCACTATAGTTATAACAAATAACGTTGAAGATATTTCTTCAAAAATTTATGAATCCAAGCGACAAATTTATGAAATGTTTCACCGAAGTAATTTCCCGAAATTAAAAGAACGTATTTTAGCCTTGAAAACATATACTGCCTTAGAGAAACCCATCGCAAAATATTTTAGATTGATAAATTCTCGAAAAACGTATTATAATATAACGCTTTCTTAACAATTAACAAGCAACCTTCTAAGCCGGTCGAAGCTAGGAACGAGAATGACAGCTCTCCACACAGTGGTCATCCTTCCGGCAGGTAAAATCATTCCGTTGGAGTCAGAGTTGGCCAATAGGAATGCGTTTTTAGTGTTGACCATGCAGTCACCAATCATGGACCAGCTGGAGGCTTCGTTACCAAAATGGAGTTCGGATCCGCCTCATCTGTCCTATAGGCAGAATAGAGAAATAAAATTATTTGGAGTTGGGTTTTCGACACACATGGCATGAGTTCAATTTTAAAGCTTTCTCTCTCTCTCCCTCTCTCCCTTAATAGTTTGATTAATGCCAAAAGAAGTTTTACCAACGTCGCCTATTGTCGGCATTGAGGTATTGCTGGCACCACGGGGGCTACCGGTAGCGTACTTCAAAAATCTACTCTTGTGTCCTCAAGTCGGAAAGAGACTGAGCTAATCTGGACTCGCGTCCCTCTATATAACGCTGCTATTTCTGCCGCATACAAGACCCGGGTATCGGTAAAAGCATTTTATTTTGACAGGCTAGAAAAAAATTTAAATAAAACACCTCGTTAAAACACTTGGACATTTGACAAAAACGGGTCGGGAGGATTCAAACTTTACACAAATGTAATACCTTCTCTGATGAGGATATTAAAATTTAATTATAAGACTGAAAAGGTCAATTTAAACCGAGAGGATAGTTTTCAAACGATGAAGATGTATTTTCAACCAAATAGTTGAACCTAAACAAATTAATTACTTTTTTCCGTCAAATAATTGTACATCTTAGCCAAAAAAGATGAATTTTTTATAAAACAGTAAAATAATTACCAATTCAAGGTCCCTTGATTTTATTTGCGCAGTACAAAATAAAGCACACTTTGTTTCTTACGTTGAACTTTCTTGTTCGTACATTTCGTTGTTACATATGTTGTTCTCTGCGTCGAAAACGATAAATACCATCTCTTGTTACTGAAAAATCATTTTCGATCAGTAAACTAGGATGGTGCTAAAAAATGACTGGCTAATTGAATCATCGTTCGTCTGGAGGCTCTAAAAGGTGTGCCAAAGGAAAGTCCAATCGGCTTACATCTTCGAAAGTTGTTGTCTTGACAAACAACGAAGACCAACAAAAACCGAAGTAAAAACCATAACTTTTCAGTCAATAATTACAAAAACGTAGAATTTTGATCAAATCGGTGCCAATCAATCTTCACATAAAATTATTACCTTTCATCTGAGATTAGAATGTCGCAGTTGTAATAATCATATTAAAAAATATAAAATGACATAGTCATCTGCGAAACAGTGGCTTAACACTGGTCACGTTATTATCTCAAATATATGTCAGATAGCAATTACTTATGTATATATTTGTATTTTGATAATACCATGGAATATTTCTTAAATGCTGTTCGTAACCAAATTATTATTTGGAGAATTAATCAGTTTTTGCTCTATTTTGCGAAAATGAGGATGTTCTATAATTTCGTATTCACTTTGCCGGTTATCTTAATTTCTATTGGTAAATATAATAATATAATATATATATATATATATATCTAATTTTTCTAAAATCAGCTACTCGGGAGCCAGCGTCGTGTCGTCTTCTTGAAGTTCGCAAATAAAATCGTCATCCGTAATAAAAACCAACATAATTTCAGTAATAGATTTCGAAATCGAACTTAGTGTGCGACTATCATTTTCAATTAACATATAGTGTATTGGATTAATTTTTTCCTTTTTTCCTACGCATTCTCGAATCACAACGTGGTTTCAGAATTTAAACAATTGCTAGGAAATTCAAATGTCAATGATATAAACTCCACTTAAATTACCTGCCAAGAATTTGTCAACTTTGACTTTGCGAATTCACCGTGAATTACATGTCTCTATCTAAAGGAATTTGTCTCTAAAGATTGGTTAAATGATACAGCTCCTTTTTTATGTTTTAATTTATGGCAGTCCAACTTTAAGGATTCCGAAACACGAAAGGCAGTTAAGAAAGTTTCGACTGTCATAAAGTCTTTTCAATCTTAAAATCCTAATGTTTTTAATTATCGCCCATCGTTTGCGAGATAGTTACCAAACATGACGCATTTTTAACCTAACAAGGAAAATTTGATGTATTTTCAACCTTATAGATTCGCAGATTCTGATTTTTTTACTGTGTAATCCCTTCTTTCAAAATTTAAAACAGAAGTTATTTTTGTAATTCAAGCTCTTAAATGTGGCCTCGGTTTCACATCCGCTGCTCAGCCATCAAAACTTGCAACAGAAACTCTTATCTACGTAGTTTCTTTGCTAGAATAAACAGGGCTAAAATACAAAAACAAATGCGCCTAATGTGAGCGATTATTATCTTAAATTACCTTTGTTCATAAGCACGTCCGTACCATCAAATAAAAAAACCTCTTTTTGCAATTATCAATTTGAAAGAAGGAATTTTGAGCGCTTGCTTATAAATAATATATTTCTGTAATCGTACAATGTTAAACCGACAAATTTTTTATATAGCATAGTCGAATTATTAAAATTTTCAAAAATATATTTACTGAACATAAAATTAAAACGAATTAACTTCTATTTATAAAAAATAATAATGTAGCATTACTCTGTCCACATTGTTTTACGAAAATCAATAAAGAGAGTTTAAAATTACCTTTTTTTCAATACTGTGGCTTAAAATCATAATAATTTGTAAACCTTCCACTTCTTGTTACAGAATGCAGTTCACAGTCCGACAAAAACCCTTATAGCGCATTCAATCCTGGTCCTTCTTCTTCTTCTTCTTCTCCTGCTTCTTCTTCTTCTTCTTTTGGCATAAAACGCACACGTTACCAAAATTCCACAGAGGAGCTGCCTTTTCGTTCCTGGCCCAGGACTCCTGCTAGCAGACCTGCTTCTATTAAAGTGCTTGGATATTCACTTAGTCAACTTGGATACATTCGGCTCATTCCTCGCACAAATCCGAACATTCGATTTGAATTTCGAAATTATGTTTTTCCAGTTGATACACCAATTTATTGGAAAACGAGTTCAAAAGTCTATACTCCCCTGCCAGTCCTAGAACATATTGTACTATCAGCATCCAATGGTAACATTTTCGCAATATTAGCATTCAGCGGGATTTTGCGTGGAATATATAGGACAGGAAGTCACCATCCGAGAGTAAAAATGAACATGATTAGCGGCGCAATTAATAATTTAAACGCAAATGAAATGAGAGATTGTCCAGTAGGTAAAAATTATCCCATCTTTCCACAAAATTTTATTAAAGCTTTTGCAGATTATGATTCGCTACAGTATAAATGGCATCCTAATAGCGAAAGTAATCCTGGTTCTTCTTCTTCTGCCAGACAACATGCAACTGACAGATCTTCTACGCCTGAGGAGTCTCTTGTATGTGTCAGGTCCATGTCTCCTCCTGGCAGGCCTCCCTCAGATAAAGTACTTGGTTATGCAATTGAACAACTTGGATTTGTTCGGCTTATTCCTAGCCAAAATCCTGACCAGCGATTTGAATTTCGAAGATACGTTTTTCCCCCAGAAAAACGAATTCGAATGCGAATAGATCAGACAAGCTATGTAGTTGAGACAAACCGAGAATATATTGTATTATCAACAGCCAATGGTGACGCTTTTGCAATTTTGGATCATATTGGAATTCTTCGTGGAATATATAGGTCAGATAGAACTCATTCACGAATAAAAATAAATATTATAAGTGGCGCAGTTAATGATTTGACTCCAGAGGAAAGAAGGGATGTTCAAGTAGGCAAATCTAAGCCAGTGTTCCCAGACAGATTCATTCAAACAGTTGCAAATTACGATTCACTACAGTTCGAACGGAATCCCAATGTGGAACGCCATCCTGGTTATTCTTTTCCTGCCGGACGACATCCACTGGACAGAACTTCTATTTCGGAGCCTCCTCTTGATGCCAGGTCCAGGTCTCCTCCGGGCAGGCCTCCTTCTCATGAAATACTTGGATATGAACTTGCAGAACTTGGATATATTAGACTTATTCCTCAGATAAATCCAAAAAGGCAATTCGAATTTCGAAGATACGTTTTTCCTGCAGATAAAAGAATTCAAGTAATGTTAGAGCATAGTAAATACGTGTATTTGCCAAACCGAGAACATATTGTATTATCGACATCCGAAGGTGATGTGTTTGCAATACTGGAGTATACTGGGTTTCTTCGTGGAATATATCTGGCAAATAAGAATCATTCCAGAATAAAAATAAATATGATAAGCGGTCAAATTGAGAATATCACCGCATTTGAAGTTAAGGAATGTCATGTAGGCCGAACTTACCCAATCTTCCCACGTTGGTTTAATAAAATTGTTTCAAATGAAGATTCTCTTCAGTACGTTTACCATTAATTCAATGGAGAAGGATCAACTAAAATCTAATTATGTTTGTAATCTATGGTCGGATCATAATTAAAATAAAAGATTTCAATCTCAGCGTATTATAGTTATCACGGCTTCTTTCCTTTTATCTTTCAGTAATCGCAATAAGGTGATGCAAACTTTTTTCTTCGATTATTCAAAATTCAGAGAGTGACAGGTTTTTGATTTTTCAGACCCGAAGTTTTGGAAAACGTCGCCCAAATTGCTCGCAGAATTTTAATAAATTTTGCAGCCGTATCTTATAGTTTATAGGTATTTGAGTGCAATTTAAACAAAATTGTTTAAACGGAAGAATAAAAAATCAAACTAAACCTTCTGTTTAAATTTTGCCTTCAATAACATGCTTTAGATTTTTTTTATATAAATATTTTGATTGGTGATGATTCTCTGCGTCAAAAGCAAAATAAAAAGGCACTCTTTAACTATCGAAAATGTTATTTTTTTAATATAGTCACGTAGTCGCATTATTCACGCGCGACGAGAGACACTGTTGGGCTTAATCAAATAATATAATTATTGATAACTTGTAGAAAGCAATTACTAATGGACTCAAGATTTTGTATTGAAAAAATTTCAAATGTTGATTATTTTCTTGTTCGTATATTATATGGTAAAAAACTTTCCCATTATTATTTTTTCGTTCAATGCGCAGGGAAGTTTGTAATTAAAAAGTGATTATATGTGATATTATTTGTTACACAAAATCATAATAATTAATAAAAGGGTAGTAGTATTACTATCGATTTTTCGTGTTTAAATTAATGTTTTAGGATAAAATTAATTGATTTTATCCGCAATATGTCTTTCATGTTATTTACAAAGATTTTGTATGGTTTCTCGATATTTCCAAAATTTAAAATATTTTTAAAGTTGCAAAGATTTTAAAAATTTTAATAAAAGTTTCAAGTAGTTTCTCAAATTTTAAATGATAATTTCATTTAAATTCAATGAATCTTAAAGGATCTGACTAGATTTGATCGGCTTTCGTGAATAATGCATCTTGAAAACCTCAAGATTAAGTTCAATTCAAAATGGATTGCTTCTCTCGTCTTTCTTCTGAAATCATTACAGTGATGCCTTACAATGATTTCACGTCAAAAAATTTTTTAAAACACGCTGGAGCGATTGTTGAATAAATTCAATTTTCATTTACCTTTTTTAGTCTAAATCTGATCCACTTTATTAAAAATTGGTGTTATTTTTGGTAGAAAATTATCCCAAGAGTTCAACAAATTCAAAAATTTAAGATATGTGATTGTGAATTCTCTTTTGTTAAAGCTCCTTCGGCTTTAACGAATACATGCTCATAAGGTATATCGTGCTTCGCACTCGAGTTTTCACAAAATGCGAATTTTTCTACTTAGATAATAATAAAACTTAGATATTTGGGAAATGCGGATATAACGGATTTTGAATAAAAGAAAAGTTTGAGTATAATAAACTGAAAGTATACTTAAATAAATATTAAATTTGTACAATAACATGTTTTGAAAAATCTTATCAATTGTTTATATTACATATGATCTTGCGCTATTCATCGGATAAGACTCCATAACTTGTTAAATATGAGAGTGATAGTAAATGAAAAAAATCGTTAAAATATTCTTTTACAGCTACGGGAACTTGTAATATGTTTCAAACGTAACTTGGAGAAACTAAATTTAAAGTATTTTTCAACTCCAGAAACAAAATTAAACTTATAATTATACCAAATTTTTTATTGAATTCTAAATATATCTATCAAATTTATACAAAGTAGTTTCGTAAAAAATAAGTTTGAAAAAAACCATGGTGAAACAACAAATTTATTTTATAAAAAATAATAAGAATTAACAATGTCAGATGTTGGTATAAATGAGTAATTCATTAGCAACAGTAGCACTAATACAGTAACAGGTGATTTATTGGAATAAATGAATTAACCAATCAATTGAATCATTAATTAACTAAAAAACCTAAATTCAAATAAATAAATTAAGAAGGTATAGTTTTTATTTGTTTTCTTATCTTTTTATGAAAGGATTAAAAAAATAAAGATTTCGTTCCAGTTTAAGGTAACATGTTCCATATTTCTCATAAATATACATTTTTTATTCAATTTGTTATATTTGCACCAATAAATTTTTTGTAAATAAAAGTATAGTTTCAATTTAATATGGAACGTTTAATATTGTTTATTAAAATACCAGACATTTTTAAATGAAGATATCGTTTGAGTTTAAGATGAAATGTTCCATATTTATTATTCAGGGTAGCCGCTAGCCCGGGAAATATGAAAAACCCGGCTAATAACAATGAATTTATTTTTTGTCCGGGAATTTTATACATTTTTAGAGAAAAGAAAGTTCTCTCCAAGTTTGGTTTCAGCACTTTTTTAAATCATCAGTTGAATTTTGATCCTTTTCAATTATAACATCATTCAGTTTATAATGCGTAATCCGAAAATATTCTACTTTAGAAATGTTCTATTTTAAGTTTTGATTTTTATTTAAAGTATTTTAATATGCAGTCTTGAATACTTGCATATTTAATGAATTAAAAAAAAATTTAGAAGCTTTTTAAGAATTGTCTAAGGCTTTACAAGAATAAAAAATTTTCTTCATATTCCTAGATTTTGAAATAAAGTTTTGAAGCTTTTCAAGGATGTTTCTATTTAAAATTAAAATAATTTAACTTATAATTTAGAAGTATTTTTTTAAATTTATTTTTTCAATTTTTAACGTTTTTAGCTTAAAATTGTTTAAAATAATATTTTAAACATGTAAAATAAATTGATTCTTTAATTTAACGCATTGAAAATGATGACGTGAATTACAATTTTCCCATTTTTGTCTGAATCTTTGAACTCATTAGTATCTAAAATTGAAAAATTCTAAATTTTGTAGTTTATCTGCATCTTATTAAAAATTGTTAAATTGAAAAGTGTTAGTACCTTCAATTTTTCACATGTAAATTTTATTGTCCGTGAAAAATGTTTTAGAACCGTGAAAAAACTGGGAAATGGCCGGGAATTTTTTCCTTGAATTAAAACGGCACAAATAAAAATATTAAAATATTAATAGCCAATTATTATATAAACAACAATAATATTAATACTATTAAATTAAACAACAATCAATTATTGCAACTTCCAGAACAGTGACTCCATCCTTTCAAATCGTGTTTCTCCCCAACAAAATATCTTGTGTAAAAAAAAGTCTCGCGCATGCCGCATTCGGGTTTTACAAAAAAAAATCTCTGAAGATGGCTTTTTGTCAGGTTTTAACATTTTCTTTACCTTCTGGCACATAACAGAAATTAAATTTTTTTATTAGCTGTCATAACCTGATATTTAAATGGAGGAGTAACACAATGCATTCCACCCAGTTTGCTTATTTCAGTTCAAGCTTTTAAAGTAGTAACGCTTAAAAAATGTTCACCCTTTAATTTGTTATACATAAACCAGAATGCCATTGCGAAGAATATAATTCAAATTAATTTTTCACTAATATTTCCTATGCTTGCCGTATAAATTTAGGCTGGAAAGACTCCCAGCGCCATCTGGCCTCCAGGCTTCACTTGATCGTACTAGTGAACTAACGTCGATGCAGGGAGCTGGTTGGAATGGAATTTTTCAATTTAATTTCCCTTTTGTGATGAATATTTTTTTGTTTGTTAATATTTCATCTTATATCGCACAGATCAACCTGAAAATTAAGTTTATCATTCTTAATAATATTTTTCACGATCACAACGAAAACTGTGTATTATAAAAATTGTTTAAAGAGAATTCGTAAACGTCTTTCTCGCTAAATTTTTTGGAGTGATATAGCACTCCAACGGTGTTAATCGTCGCTCCAACTTGAAGCCAGAAGTGAGCTTCTCCCTTTGGAGTGGAGCGTGACTTTTCTTTGAAGCGGAGAGCGACTCCCGTACTTGGAGCGGCTGGACACACCAAATGGAGCGATCGTTCGCTCCAAAGGGGGCGAATTCTGATGCCATTGGAGCGATCGTGTATGTTCAACTGGGAGTGAGTTGCGTGACTCCAGTCGTTGGAGTCATAAAGCTGACGTGATTAGAGCGGAATTTTGAGTTCATTAAGGAGTTAAATTTCGTTCCTAATGGGCTCACTTAATTATTTTTAAAGGAATGAAATGGAAAGGATGAAAATATTTATTTATCTGAATTGTTGTTTATTCAGTATATATATATATATATATATATATATATATAAAACGTTAAATATATTATATAAGAGATCGCAGAATTTAACAGTATAATCGTAAAAGTAATTATTATTATTATTATGTTATAAAAAAGTTATTGATTAAACACAAATAAAATCAGAAAAAATCTATCAAATAAATCAATGGACAGTTTTTGTCCTTGAAAACTAATTTCTTTATCTGAAAATTTGAGTATTTAATTTTTCCTTGGAGAATTGTCTTCGTTGTTTAAAAATTTCAACTGTTTGGTTGAAGTTCGATGTATTCTAGTTTAAACTTCAACTATTTTGTTTGAAATTCGTGTATTTTATTGAATTTCAGTATTTACCGTGATTGAAAATCAATGTTTTTGGTTAAAGCTTCACATTTTTAGTTTAAAAATTAACTATATTAGCTAAAGTTTCATAATTTCAGATGAAAATACATAGTTTTTTTTTCAGGAAATTCTACTAATAAATGCAAAGAATAATCATACCCGTTACTAATTCGCAACTAATTCGTAAACAAAAAGATGTATTTCCAGCTGAATTTGTGAAACTGTAACTGCAATAGCTTATTTTCGGAAAAAAGATGAATCTTTAACCAAGAAGATAGATTTTTAACCTGGAACAAGGCTCAATTTAAATTAAATACGCAAAATTGGAATTGAATATTTAGCCTTTAGTCCCTAAAAAGGCTAATTTTTAACCAAACAGTTACAAACAGTACAAAAATGCAATAATTCGATTTTCAGATGAAGAAATTAATTTCCTAACCAATACGGACTTTCTTAGCAGTATGCAATATGTATACAATATGCAAGTATGTTAAAAAAAATTTAATCGAATGATTCGGTAACTGCAAGCATTATCTTACACACATAAATAATATAAATAATATAAGTAGCGAATCTTTCAATGAATTGATGGCGTTCACGCATACCTTCTTCGACTGCAGGAAATCCGCTAATTACTCATGAGTTTTCAAAGAATCCTGAAAAAAAAGTTTTTAATCAATTAGTGATGCATTTCCTACATTTTATAAATAAATCGCCCTACACTTTGCAGACATCTTATGTTCTTTAAAACATCTTTTATACGGGACGCGTCCGTGTTCGGGACTCCGAAAACTCTCAAAAGCAACAGCTCTTATGATTTCTAAAATGAAATCTCAAAAGTAAATCATGGTATTTGGGACTTTCACATGATCATAAGTTGAATAATTAGAATTGCAAGCCACTTAGCATAAGGAAATCTGATGTACTCGTTGATTCACAAAACACTAAAATACTGTCACTTTTCCAAATTCACTGCGAATTCACTCGATTACTAGAATGAAAATGAAAAAATATGCCAAAACGACGCTGTCCTGTTTGCTACCTGCTGGCCTACCCCCACCCACCATCACTCCGCTTCTATCACACTGCACCGCGCTAGCTGGAGTGACCTCACGCTCCCGTTGGAGTGATTCGCTCGATCACTCCTCTTTGGCGTCAAAAAAGGAACTGTAGGAGTTGGAGTCAACCAATTATGACTGTAATTGGGAGTGAACTTGTAACTTCCATGGAGGGAGTCAAGCTGCTGACTCCAACCGACAGACATCATGACTCCATCGTAGTTGATATAGTAGTCGCTCCAGAGTTGGAGTTCATTTTTCGCTCCAAGAAATTTAGAGAGTTGAGCTGAATGACTACATGTGTTATATTTAATCTTATATTAACATAGCCTAGCCGAAAAATATATTATTTTGTTTTTGAAAAATCATTTTCAATTGGTAAACTAGAACGGTAGTCAAAAATGGGTAGCTAATGAAATCATCTTTTCTCTTGAGGCTTTAAAAAGTATAGCAAAGGAAATTCCAAATGGCTAACTTCTATGAAAGTCTCGGTGTTGACAAACAATGAAGAACAACAGAAACTGAAGTAAAATCCATAACCTTTCAGTCAATAAGTACAAAAAAGTCGAATTTTGATGAAATCGGTGACAGTCCATTTTCACACAAAACTAATACCTTCCATTTAAGATTAGAATTTCAAAATTATAATGATCATATAATAAAAAATATAAAATGATATAATTGTCAGCGAAGCAGAAGCTTGAGACTGGTAACGTTATTATCGCACATATATGTGAGATAACGGCTGTTTCTGTATATATTTGTATTGTGATGATGCAATGAAATATTCCTTAGATACAGTTGTTAACGAAATTATTCACTGAAGCAGCAATCAGTTTTTGCTCTACTTCGCGAAAATGAGGGTGTTCTATACTTTCGTTTTCACTTTGCCGCTTATCCTTATTTCTATTGGTAAATATCTCATTCTTCTCAAAATTCCACTTAGTGCGCAGATAACTATTATTTTTCATTAGAGTATAGTTTATTATATTAATTTTCTCCTACCTTCGCATCCTCAAATCATAAAGTGAATCATAAATGGAATTTGTTAACTTTATTTAACTTTTAAAGTTCACCGTATTTTTTGCATACTGAAATAAAATATCAGAAACATTTTTGACGAAATTTCGAGATCAGGTATATAAATTTTAGTTAATTACAAGTCTTTATATGATTCCGTCTCTTGAAGAGCGGTTGAATAATATCGCTACTTTTTATTTATTTATTAATGGCGGATTCCGTAACACGAAAGGCAGTTGAGAAAGGTTTGGTTGTCACCAAAACTTCGTGAAACTAATCAACAATGCAATAATAATTTCTGTTTAAAAATACACCAAAAAAAGTTTAAGCAGTTAGCCCCCCCTCCCTCCCCTAAAGAAGGGACCGTTTGCCCGTAAGTACATCCATATCATGAAATAGTCAAATAAAAAAAATCATTTTGCAATTACTAATTTAAAAAGAGAATTTTGAACCTTTTCTAATGAATAATATATTTATGGAATCGTAAAGCCTTTGTTCACCAAATATCCTATTT